>NC_054707.1:7289970-7304970 GCF_016097555.1 Gigantopelta aegis
TTTATAAACACTCGTTTAGCACAAAATTATGTATCTTGAAAACAATATTGATAAAGACTTTGTAAAGACAAATCTATTTTAAAGATATTTATAAACACTGTCTATACATAAATTTTAAAGATAATATTTATAAACGCTCGTTTAACAGAAATCTATTTTAAAATATTTATAAATACTCGCTTAACACAAATATATTTTAAAGTTAATATTTACAAACACTTTTTCAAAACAAATATATTTTGAATACAGGCTATTATTTAAAAACACTCGTTTAACACTAATCTATTTTAAAGATATTTTTTACTAACACCCGCGTAATACAAATCTATTTAAAAGAAAATACTTATGAACACAAATTTAACACTAAATGTCCACAAATACCTACCCTCTGACATGATTCGAAATCTGAAGTATCGTTTTCTCAGTCACTAAACGTGGGCTACGTAGATGATCTGACATTCGTTTGGAGAAAAGTATCCACGAACAATGTAGGGAAATCCTAACGGTACAAAATCCGCGTGTTACACAAACACACATATATACACTCACAGACAACACAGTGTGGTGGGCAGTCAGTCGAGGTCTCCAGTCATCGATAGACTGACTTGACAGTAGCGTAGTATTCCTGCGTGAGGCGTATCGCAGTTATAGCGCCAGTCTCTCGCCTGCTGACGGTGGAAGCGAGAGCGAGAATCGGTTCCTGGGATTTCACTTCAAGACAGATCACCAGTCCGGCTCAGAATGAGGAATCACACGATTGTCAAGGCCTTCAGGAGTTCGATAATAAGCGTTCTTCCAGGAGGATGTTAAAATGGTGGGGTGGCTCATATGCGGGGATTGGGGGCGGGTGGTGTGTGTGTGTGTGTGTGTGTGTGTATGTGTGTGTGTGTTTGTGTTGGGGGGGGGGGGGTCATTTACTAGAAGCGTTAAAATGTGAATGGGCAACGCGTGTATTCCGCCCCGTCGAATTCCGGGATTTTCACTTAGGATCGAAAGGCGGGGTGGCAGTGCGTAGGGTTAATGGGGGTCACAAGGGCCTCATTTTCGTGCTTATATCCGATTAAGGTTCAAGTACGCTGTCCTGGGCACACACACCTCAGCTATATGGGCTGTCTGTTGATAATGGGTAATGGTTAATGGTTTTACTGTTAGTGGTTAGTGAGAGGGACATCGGTGTAATGGCCTTACACCTACCCACCGAGTCCTCGCTCTAGGACCGACCTCGGTGGCGTCGTGGTTAGGCCATCGGTCTACAGGCTGGTAGGTACTGAGTTCGGATCCCAGTCGAGGCATGGGAGTTTTAATGCAGATACCGACTCCAAACCCTGAGTGAGTGCTCCGCAAGGCCCAATGGGTAGGTGTAAACCACTTGCATCGACCAGTGATCCATAACTGGTTCAACAAAGGCCATGGTTTGTGCTATCCTGCCTGAGGGAAGCACAAATAAAAGATCCCTTGCTGCCTGTCGTAAAGGAATAGCCTATGTGGCGACAGCGGGTTTCCTCTAAAAAAAACAGTGTCAGAATGACCATATGTTTGACGTCCAATAGCCGATGATAAGATAAAAAAAACCAATGTGCTCTAGTGGCGTCGTTAAATAAAACAAACTTTACTTTACTTTTTTCCTCGCTCTAGGTGGAAGCTGCAGCTCGTACCGGGATGCGAACCCAGCACCTACCAGCCTTAAGTACAATGGCCTAACCACACCACCACCGAGCCACCGAGCCAGATGATGTAGATTGACTAAGTAACTGTCATATTTCTGCGGGGTTTTGTTTGTTGTTGTTTTTTTTTGTTCTGCATCATTGCATCATTACACAAAAGAGTTACGACTAACGAACTACCTATACCCCCAACATCTGTGACTTTTATTAAAGAATTTAGGTCAAGATTTGAACTCGCAACCTTTGGCATTATACATCGCCGTTTGTTACAATGCTGCGCGTATCGTCATACAATGCCATTCTTTGCTTAAGTTATCATGTATTTTAAGTCTTGTAAATCCAACAGAATCAAATCTTACGGAATTAACCGAAAATGCTCGAGTACGAAATGATGGCATGAAACGATCGTCTTCGTATGCATCCGTGAAGTTAAACGGATCCGTTGGAAGAATTTAAAATTAGCAACGAAACAAAATGGCTTCTGTTTATCTACGCGACTGAAAATAAAACGAATTTTGTATATTAAAATAGTTTAAAAAAAAAAACCCGAAATATTTATGACTAATATTGAAATGAATAGCTATCACTTGAATGTTAACAATTTTAAATAGATGGATGAACAAAAGATTTTTAAGGGAGAAGCTGGCGAATATATAATAAATCATAAACTGTTTTGGTTGGTTGGTTGGTTGGTTGGTTGGTATGTCCTTTTACGTCATAAATATTTAACAGCGAATCTCGAACTTTCTAATTTAGTTAAAAAAAAAAAAAAATCTACCCCCCCCCCCCACACACACACACACACAAAAACAACTCAATGACTGACAAAAGGTCATTTGTTTGAGGCGTAAGAATTGAAGATAAACTAAATCCGGCAGAAATACAATGACTGATAAACGGTCGTTTGTTTTCGGCCTTGCAGCATTGGTTAGCGGTCTGGTCGGTGAACGCCAGTGCCTACATGGCGAGAGAAATCAGTACGTTTATCATTTATCATCGTGCATGATTTAGCGTGCATGGGACCTGCACGTCAATCATTGGGAAAGACCTCGTATTACACTTGTTATGAACCCCGGACTCCAGTCTCCGGGGGACAGGCTGCAAGAAAACAAATTATCACAGCTAATTAATCACACGCAGGTCTGGTCACAACCACTCACTGTTCTTGTTAACGACGCTTGGAGATCATATTAAACACTCTACATAGTCTGTGGCCTGTGCCATTCACTGTTCTCGTTAACAACACTTGGAGGTCATATTAAACACTCTACATAGTCTGTGACCTGTTCCATTCACTGTTCTCGTTAACAACACTTGGAGGTCATATTAAACAACCTACACTGTCTGTGACCTGTGCCATACACTGTACTCGCTAACGACACCTGGAGGTCATATTAAACAATCTACATAGTCTGTGACCTGCGCCAGCATCCCGCAGAAGAAACCCGCTACATTATTTTATATTAAACAATCTATAAAAACCAATATTGTGATACAAAATTAAATAAAACAAATCGTAATTTAAACGAATACAATCATTATCCATTGATGATACCCATACAAGTTGTTTCTAGAACAACCCATCGTAACGTCAGAACGGCCTTTAAGCAACCTGACAGGGCCTGTAAGTGTAACTAAAATGGATTAATCGTCTCAACCACGGGCTGTCGAGTCTTGCCCTGCCAGTGGCACTCGGCGTGGGATCCTCGTTTAGTTAGCGAGTCAGCCGGGGGAACATTTGATCCATTCTTATTAGGCGAGATGAGAGAATCCGTTTAAAACGGACTCTGAGGATAAGACATGGCTCGATAATCATTAGGCCTGCCACAATTACCGTCTATGCAGAGTTACCGTCTGTCCAGAGTTATCGTCTGACCAGAGTTACCGTCCAGAGTTACTGTCTATCCAGAGTTACTGTCTGTCTACAGTTACTGTCTATCCTGAGATACCGTCTATCCAGCGCTACCGTCTATCCAGACTAACCGTCTATCGAGAGTTACCGTCCATCGAGAGTTACCGTCTGTCCAGTTACCGTCTATCCAGTTACCGTATCTATCCAGAGATACCGTCTACCCAGTGTTACCGTATATCCAGAGATACCGTCTATCCACAGTTACCGTCTGTCCAGAGATACCGTCTATCCAGCGTTACCGTCTATCCAGAATTACCGTCTATCCAGAATTACCGTCTATCCAGAGTTACCGTCTATCCAGAGTTACCGTCTGTCCAGAGATACCGTCTATCCAGTTACCATATTTATCCAGAGATACCGTCTATCCACAGTTACCGTCTGTCCAGAGATACCGTCTATCCAATGTTACCGTCTATCCACAGATACCGTCTATCCAGAGTTACCGTCTGTCCAGAGATACCGTCTATCCAGTGTTACCGTCTATCCATAGTTAGATACCGTCTATCCAGTGTTACCGTCTATCCATAGTTACCGTCTATCCATAGTTACCGTCTGTCCAGAGATACCGTCTATCCAGTGTTATCGTCTATCCAGAGATACCGTCTATCCATAGTTACCGTCTGTCCAGAGATACCGTCTGTCCAGAGTTACCGTCTGTCCAGAGATACCGTCTATCCAGTTACCATATTTATCCAGAGATACCGTCTATCCACAGTTACCGTCTGTCCAGAGATACCGTCTATCCAATGTTACCGTCTATCCACAGATACCGTCTATCCAGAGTTACCGTCTGTCCAGAGATACCGTCTATCCAGTGTTACCGTCTATCCATAGTTAGATACCGTCTATCCAGTGTTACCGTCTATCCATAGTTACCGTCTATCCATAGTTACCGTCTGTCCAGAGATACCGTCTATCCAGTGTTATCGTCTATCCAGAGATACCGTCTATCCATAGTTACCGTCTGTCCAGAGATACCGTCTGTCCAGAGTTACCGTCTGTCCAGAGATACCGTCTATCCAGTGTTACCGTCTATCCATAGTTAGATACCGTCTATCCAGTGTTACCGTCTATCCATAGTTACCGTCTATCCATAGTTACCGTCTGTCCAGAGATACCGTCTATCCAGTGTTATCGTCTATCCAGAGATACCGTCTATCCATAGTTACCGTCTGTCCAGAGATACCGTCTGTCCAGTGTTATCGTCTATCCAGAGATACCGTATATCCAGTTACTGTCTATATTACATTGTTACACATCAGTGATATGACAGATCACATCAAACGAATGATATTAAATATGAAAGTTAAAGGTTGTTTTGTTCAACGACACCACTGGAGCACATTGATTAATTAATTATCGGCTATTGGATGCCAAACAGCTGGTAATTCTGACATCAGAACAAACCCGCTTAATTTTTTTTTTCATTAGCAGCAAGGGATCTTTTATATGCACTTTTTCACAAACAGGAAAGCACATACCACGGCCTTTGACCAGTTGTGGTGCACTGTTTGGAACGAGAAAAAAACAATCAGTTGAATGGATCCACCGAGGTGGTTCGATCCTGCGACGCAGCACCTCAACCGACTGAGGTAAATCCCGCCCATATATTAAATATGAATGACATAACATACTAATGGTATTACTAAGGAATAATATCGGATACGAAAGAAAGAAATGTTTTATTTAACGACGCACTCATCATATTTTATTTACGGTTATATGGCGTCAAACATATGGTTACGAACCACACAGATAATGAGAGAGAAAACCCGATGTCGCCACTTCACGGGCTACTCTTTTCGATTAGCAGCAAGGGATCTTTTATATGCACCATCCCACATATAGGGTAGTACATACCACGGCCTTTGATATACCAGTAGTGGTACACAGGCTGGAACGCGGAATAGCCCAATGGGCCCACCGACGGGGATCGATCCCAGACCGACCGCACAGCGAGCGAGCGCTGTACCACTGGTCCCGCTCCAATATGAGAGATAAAGACATATGCATTCTGATGACTACGAGTAAAATCTTGTTGGGATTATCCGGACTTTATTTGTGAGTATAACGATACGTAGCCGAACACGATTCACTAGCAACACCCTGTTTTCATGTTCATATTATGGAATAACAAAGCATTTGTGAATTTTTTTGATTAATAAGCCATCACTCTCAAACGGCGAAAACCTCGAGGAATACACAACTTGACAGAAATCGATATACAAATTCCACCTTCACAACTGTGTGTTGACTGAATACAATACGTGAACATCTTAGATTTTTTAAAAGTTTGTTTTGTTTAACGACACCACTAGAGCATATTGATTTATTAATCATCGGCACTTGGATGTCAAACATTTGGTAATTCTAACATAAGGTCTAAGAGAGGAAACCCGCTAAAATAAATTCATTAGGAGCAAGGGATCTTTTATATGCACCAACCCACAGTCAGGATAGCACATACCAGTCATGGTGCACTGGCGGGAACGAGAATTAGCCGAATTGGCCCACTGACGTGGATCGATCCCCAAAACACCGGGCATCAAGCGAACGCTTTACCACTGAGCCCCTTGAACATCTTGAAATATGTTGTCTTTGCAGTAAACACCATCTGGTATTCTATCGTCTTTTTTATGGCGATGGGAGAGGGGAGAGAATGAATGAATGAATGAATAAATGAATGAATGAATTAATGAATGTTTAATGACACCCCAGCATGAAAAAAGCTCTGTTCCACGTTATTTCAGCGCACAAACAAACAATACTGATTAAAAAATGGAGTCAATAGTTTAACAATGAGATTGTCGCGGTTAAAACGTGAATACTAATACCACCCACTCGCACACAGTAACCAGCTTCCAAGAGGTTTTCAATGGAATACCTTAGGGCTATATTACCTTTTGGTTATATAATTATTTAATTGTCTTTTTTTTGTGGAATGCCCGATCCAAAATAGCGCGTAAATTAATTTAAATTAATTAATTTAATTAATTTGGGAAATTAATTTTAATAAAAAAAATTATTTCTTTTTTGGGTTGCGCTTTCTAAATATAATTTATTAATTTTAAAACCCCACTCCCCAATTAGATGTAATATTCCAAATTGCTCATTAGTATTCTGTTCCGGGTCAGACCACTGGCTATCTAGAGGCCGGGCCCGGGATGGACATGCCCGAAACCTTAGTGGTATAGGGGCATGTTAAAATGATACACACACTCTCTCTCTCTCTCTCTCTCTCTCTCTCTCTCTCTCTCTCTCTCTCTCTCTCACACACACACACACACACACCCCCCTCTCTCTCTCTCTCTCTCTCTCTCTCTCTCTCTCTCTCTCTCTGTCTGTCTGTCTGTCTCTCTCACTCTCTCTCTCTCTCTCTCTCTCTCTCTCTCTCTCTCTCTCTCTCTCTCTCTCTCTCTCTCTCTCTCTCACCCCCTTCCCCCCCTCTCTCTCTCTCTCTCTCTCTCTCTCTCTCTCTCTCTCTCTCTCTCTCTCTCTCTCTCTCTCTCTCCATACCGAATGTTCAAGGTGAGAAAAACACAAGGTGATTGTGTTGTTTTGTAAAGCACTGGCCTTCCAAATAGCCGATGATTAATAAATCAATCTTTTCTAATAATTAAAAATATAATAAATAAATAATAAAAAATATAATACCATATATATAACGTTCTGTTATACATGTTCTGTTATTATCAAAGGAATTATGAATAACTTAATTGAAAAGAAAACCCCCCAGCAATAATGGAGTTTTTTTCAATAACTCAAAACAAACAAAAAACGTGGGTTTTTTTTTATGAACTGATTGGTTATTTCAAAGAATTTGACCTTGACGTCACCTCGTCTCTGGCCTGTTACTTGTATGTCGTCATCGATTTTCCTCGAAACATTTGCCACATCCTTTACAGCCAGTCATCTTCTTCTTTTTTCCAGCGTGGCGATGAATATTTTGTAAATATTTATGACATATTAAACCAGCTTCCGCTCATGTCAAGTGGCTTTCCATTTTCTTTCTCTGACCTTCACCAGCAGACACGAGTTCATAATAAAGATTTCTTATTTTGTTTGACAATCTTTAAAAAAAAAATCTATGAATTTGTCTATGTCTACGATGAGGTCAATATGGTAATGTAGTTGTTGATGTCATCATAGTAATGCTGATGACGCCATAGCTGATGTCATAGAATTAACAAAATAATTATATCTCTGTTGGGCAGAACGTAGCTGAGTGGTTAAAGGCTCATCTGATGCGCGGTCGGGCTAAGATCAATCTCTATCGGAGGGCCCATTGGGCTATTTCTCCTTCCAGCCAGTGTTCCACAACTGATGTAACAATAACCATGATATGTACTAATAGAATCTATCACCGTTGTGAGGTTTAGATAAGGCAATTCCAACCCGAGGGACAAAGTGCTTTTTGTGAGGGCCGAGGTTTACCGAGTCCCTTACAAAAACATTTTGTCCTGAGGGTTGAAATTGCTTATCTACACCCCACAACGGTGATTGATTCTTTTTCTTGCCCATTTAATTACAGTAACAAAACATTAATTTTGTAAGCTACGTACGGTTTGTTTATTGTTGAACGATTCGTAAACATTTCACCTACAATGAAACTCATTTAATCATACGCTGAAAAATATAGTCCAACGTATGCAACGACAGAAAAATGCAACAACTTAACAATAAATATAAAGTTGAAAATATTAATTTGTTTAAATATTTTTAAAACAATGATACAACTTGAAATGGCAAACAGAATTTTGAAAACCATGATTTATGACATCAGTCGTCGTAAAACATGAGTTATGACGTCACGCGTATGTAGAAATCGTCTAGCCCTCGGGTTAGACAGATTTATCTAGCCTTAAGGTCAGACAGATTTTTCTAGCACCGTGTAAAAGCTGGATAACCCTGCCCAGTGGGCAAGAATTTCAGATCTATATGAGATGGTGCATATAAAATATCCATTGCTGCTAATCGAGTAGCCCATGGATAGCGGGTATCCTCTCTCACTTACTTGGATATTGGACACGTATGTTGGTCTGTTCTACTGTGCTACCAGTATTCTATACACCTTTTATTTCAATTCTTCATAACAACTCCTTTGGTAATTCTGACACATTTGTTTTCCATTAGTAGCAAAGGATCTTTTATATGCACTTTACCACATATAGAACAGCACATACCTTTTACATTTCCCACAGATATGTTAGCACATACCACGGCCTTTGATATACCAGTCGTGAGGCACTGGTTGGGACGAGAAATAACCCAATCAGATAACAGGCCCACTAAGTTGATTCTCAACAACTGGATAGAACATTGTGATATTTATTGTATCGCACAATGATATCACACGCATGGGGATCGATTCATTGACATGCAATTGGTGCTCGACACAGACCCACTCCGACCAATGAAATTAACACTCCCGAAACTGACTTCTCTAAGATGTATAAGTTTTCTATACCAACGCGAATGCGTCGTAAATAATCTGTAGTTGGAAAAGTTCTTTAAAAACTTTATCGGTAAAATACTACTCTCTAAGCCGTGTGCTCTGTCGTTCAAGAGCTAGACTGACATTTAGACAGTTATAGTATTGTCATTTGCAATCAGAATTAACTCTATAACAAAAAAATGGTAGGCTCAGTAGACAAAGATGTCCGCTCTAATACAACAATAATCCTACGTTTGACATTAAATACCATTACACTGATTATTTTCGAATTCGTCGATAACAAATATTGCACGTATTAATCACTAATACACACATTACAGGAAGAAACCCGACACGTACATCACCTATTACACTCGGGATAACTAAACCCGTGTGTGTATAAAACACATCATATAATGCTAGGATCAGACTACCAAATGCCAGTAAAACGTTTGCCAACTTTCTGCTCTCACGACTTCTTGGACTGTCCAGCTACTAGTCTGAGCGCTCCTACAACTCGATTCTCGTTGTATAACTAGCTATTTTGTTATTTTGTTTGTATATCTTGTTCTCTATGTTAACTGTAAATACTTCTATGTTGTTCTTGTCATGCATTTTAAATATGTATTTGAAAATGTCCTCTTGTTACACATTGTAATGTGTCTGAGTGTTGTTTAATAAATATTGAAATCTATAACTCATAAGTTGTTAATCTGAGCGCACCCGTCGTAATAAGGGATTTTGGGGAAATTACAACGCACCCGTCGAGTTGGCCAACTTTCTACTGGCAGTTGGTCGTTTAAGACCTAGCATTAGACGTTGTTTTGGTACGTATCACCACGCTTTCGCTCTTTATATAGTTCGTTTGTAATGAATGGTATCTAACAACCACTTATGTAGTATGTTCTGTATCTAACGATATACTGTTATATCATTGTAGTTATCTGCGTGATTCATAGAGTATTGCATTAATACACCTCTTTAATATTTGATATCTAAATTATAAGTATCGTTTTAGTTAGTTGCGTAACTCGTAGCATATTGTATTAATTCAAATACACTTTAATATTTAATATCTAAATTATAAGTATCGATTTAGTTAGCTGCATAACTCACAACATATTGCATTAATTCAAATACACTTCTTAATATTAAATATCTAAATTATACCTCTTTAATATTTAAGATCTAATTTATACCTCTTTAATATGTTTATTTCAACTTGATTAAAAGTGTGTAGTGGTTGTAGTTGACGAGTTCTCGTGCGTTATTAGAAGTCAAATAATATTATCCTATTTTGTGAGTTAAAACACAGCACGCAGAAGGGCACAGATCACAATTATGTTTCTGTGTAGCATTAGTGGCAATATATATATATATATATATATATATATATATCACTTTTATTAAAATCAGTAGACCAGTGGATTTGTTTTAATGCACCACTGGTTTTATTAATATCAGTAGACCCGTGGATGCATCTTTGCCTTCCTGAACAAAACGACAACCCCTCTTGTTCAGCGTTTTCTCCCATGATATTGGTTGTAACAAACACATGCCCTAAACCTGGCCGAGGTGCGTCCACTTTACACTAAACGAATTACATTTGCATGGGCTGGCATCATCACAAAGAAGTCTTCAATGTTGAGTTAAACATATTTGCAAACTACATACTCTCCCCTATCAACTTCATTCTGATAATTGCCACCATAAAGCTTCCTGCTATAAAATAATCACAGTCAAAGAGCAGACTACTTGTGCTGATGTATTTTCGAACTTAGCCAGCCCACTGTGATCTGTGGCCAGGTACTCAGGCGCGGGTCCAGGAATTTTAGCAGGGGGGTTCTAGACTTTGGCGACCGACGTTTATAGTGAGGATTGAGTTATGCTCTCCCGGAAAATATATAGAGAAGAAAGGAATATTTGCTTGTGTAGGGAGTGGTTTCGATCTCGAAACCCTCCCATGCACACGCGCCAAGTACCACTGATATTCCGTGATTTTTGAAAGAGTTGACGGTTCCATCATTACCCCCAGGATATAATAACGTCGCCATTGCAGCACGTTCTAGCTTTAATTCCTCACCGCGAAATAAAGCATCAGCCTGATTACCACTCGACATCTGCGACAGGTAACTACTGTGTTCCGATTTATTAGACAGAAGTGGTACTTGCAGTAAATGAGCGATGATAAAAATGTTTTCACATCTCACGTTAGCCTTGTCTGTGATATGATAACAACACGAAACACATGTTAACAGCATTTGCAATTTTCTCGTCGCTTATCACCACTGGACATCAAAACAAACAACGTTTTGTCGAGTTTATCTTCCAGAAGCCGGGCGAAACTTCAAAGTGAATTGTAAACGCTACATCTACGCTTCTCTCACTCGCTTGTTTATACGTGTGGATGTTGGTATACGCCGACGATTTCATTATTAATGCATAGCTCGGGGCAGCAGCTAAAGATTGGCGCGAACGACGGACCGGCAACAACTGGGAGCACTGCGAATTGTTAATTGGATGCTGGTCTTTCTTGACCACAAGCAAACAGATGCCATTTCTCATCGAGCGAAACCCGTTGTCAGCGGTGGGTTGCGTGATCAGAACCGACAAAACAAGTTTGCCAATAAATCAATTAGACAGCACTTGAATCAAGTGTTGGGGGCAGGCTGCGACCTTCTCTTCGCGAACACCTTGTGTCACCGTGCAATGAGAATCACGATTACAAGCGGTTGCGGCTTGAAACAAATGTATCCTGACTCATGTCTTGTGCAGAAATGCGATTTTATTTGCTATGAAAACTGTCATTTTACACTTCAAAATAGATATACATGTAATCCTAAGAAAATACAAAAAATAATTGTTGAAATTAAAAAAGAAGAAAATAAAAGAGTAATGGATATTTTGACAAAGACAAAATGATAAAATTAAGGCACACACACACACACACACACACACACACACACGTATGTATGTATGTATGTATGTATGTATGTATGTGTATGTATGCATGTATGTATGCATGTATATATATCTTCACTTGAGGCAGTAACAGAGAATACGTCCTAATAGTTTAAAAAAATTTTTTTTTTATTGAAACCATTTATGAATGTTGACATATAGTCTCAGAGAGGAAACCCTCAACATATTTCCATTGGAAACAAGGGATCTTTTATATGGACCATCCCACAGACAGAATAGTTCATAATACGGCCTTTGATATTCCAATGTTTTGGATGAATAAATGCCACTTTCATCAGGATAATCAGAACTTCTGATTAGACAACTGCAAGAAAAATTGAATGCTCTCAGTGAAAGCTGCAAGGTGATAGTACATTGGATCCCTGCACATGTGGGAGTTGAAGGCAACGAAAAGCCGACAAACTGGCCAAAGAAGGCAGCTGCCTCCCATAACCCAACTCTTCCATATCATATAGTGAAGCCAAGACAATCATAAAGCGAAAATTCAAATGTGATTGGAAGACGAGGAATGGTGGAGATAGCCCTGACTGTGACAGCATTAGCCATCTAGACAGAAAAGAACAAACTTTAATCTTCCGTCATCGCACTGGACATTGTGGCCCAAAGAAGCACCTAAAAAGGATAGGACTTGCAGAGGTGGCTCAATGTGAATGTGGTGCTGAAGAGCAAACACCGGAACACGTTCTACAAATCAGCCCGCACCTAGAAGAAATTCGACAGAAAGTCTGGACGGAAGACACGTCCCTCAACACCAAACTCTGGAGACCTGTTGACCTCCGGAAGACGGCAAACTTCATCGCCTCATCCGGATTTACTGATATGACAGCCGTAACAAGAATGAACGCAGAAGAAGCAGTAGAATGAATAAATGAAATGATAACAACAGAACGAAATCGAAGAACCTATTAATGTCATTTTATCGACAAAAGGTTTCGGCACGCCCCGATCCACTCCATCCCCATCCCTACCCCAACCCCAACCTCTATGGAACCAGCGACCGAACATTGGTTGCTTGGCGCGCCAAACAAACCATACCCGTGACGCATTACAGCGAAGAATTAGAACTATCCAGTACTCGCCTCATTAATGTCTCTATAGTACTACAGTAAGAACAAGGAATTCGATCATTACCAGGTATGTTACAATGCCAGGTATCGCCAGGTGGTCAAGGTGAACTACATGCCTGCTATAACCACCTGCTGTAATCAACGTTTGGTATGATCACCCAATAGAATCGATAACAGTGTTTTCAAAGTGATCATGGGCTGTCTCTTGTTACGTGAGCGTTGGGGTGGGGAGGGGTGTGTGTGTGTGTGTGTGTGGGGGTGCTCTGACCAGTGGGGGTGGGGGTTGTAAGGGGATGTTGACCGGGAGGGAGGAGGTGTTGACTAGGAGGGTTTTTTGTCCCGAGTCGGTGTGTTAGTACTGGGAAGGAAGGAAATGTTTTATTTATCGACACATTCAACACATTTTATTCACGGTTATATGGCTTCAGACATATGGTTAAGGACCACACAGATATAGAGAGGAAACCCGCTGGTACCACTTCATGGGCTACTCTTTTTGATTAGCAGCAAGAGATCTTTTATATGCACCATCCCACAAACAGGATAGTACATACATATCACGGCCTTTTTTTTACACCAGTCGTGGTGCACTGGCTGAAACGAGAAATAGCCCAATGGGCCCACCGACGGGAATCGATCCTAGATCGATCGCGCATCAGACGAGCGCTTTACCACTGAGCTACGTCCTGCCCCCCAGGTACTGGGAGTCACAGAAACATATCTGTCACTTGATGATGAATATCCCAAAGTCCAACATGTCCAGACGACAATCTAAATCACAAGCATGTCTGTCACTTAATTCTGAATATTATAGCGAAACCTGCCTCCACGAATGGTTAACATCCAATAGTCGATGGTTAATAAATCAACAACCCCTGCAATTACCCACGGCACGCTTTAGCCTTGGACCGACTATATTCAGGGTTTTTTTTTTACTAGCAGGAGTTGGTCAGTGTGTTCTAGTCGTGTCGTTAAAGATAACAAACTGTTTTACTTGTCCGTTAGACACACACACACCTTACAACAACATGGCACACGCAAAACCACACCTAAAACGTACATTGACGTCTAATTAGATATTCGCCCATTAAACAGGAAACGTTTGTATGTTATCCATAGTACACATCGACCTTTGTTAAACAACTAACTGTCTTAAATGCCAATTTTCTACACTCCATTATGTGCACAGAAGTTGGTTTTTTATTTTTTTATTTTTAAATAAAACACATTTAACTCACAATATAATACATGTTACTGTACACGAGCGTAGGAAGGTGCCAAAAAGTGTGTGTGTGTGGGGGGGGGGGGGGGCACACTTTTATATTTACACACTTTTACACTATTATAAAGCAGATATGAAGCAAAATATCTGAAAGGGGGGGGGGGGGGAGGGCACATGCCCCGCTTGCCCCACCCCCACCCCCCGCGTTTCCTACGCCAGTGATTGTATAAGAAAAACTGACCTTTATTTAAAACAGTGGCATGCCATACAAAGCTACTTTTCCCCCGTCTCTCGCGGGTGGCTGTTAATGCAAAATACCATATAACGCAGTACGACTGAACTTTTATTATGCAATCTGGCTTAGCCATTTTTTGTTATCTGTTATCTTCCTTATCTGGTAGCCTAACATAAAACAGTCGTGCACAAAATAACAAACCGACTGACCTTTGTTAATCAGTCAGTATTTCCCTCCGGTGACCGTTTAGCACAGTTTGACTGTAGCTATTAGAAATTAGAGTCTACTCGCTGTCTCTGCTGAATATTGCTGACTATTGCGCGGAGGTTACGTAAAAACCGTGGGGACACGATGCACTGGTTTCTACTTACTGCTAATCGCAGACCATGCTGGTTTCTCGTCAATTTAGACTTCATTAAAAGGTTTTATTGCCATATTATGGTTACCATGACAGCAGGTTCTTAGGTTTGAGTACCATCACGTG
>NC_054707.1:7309970-7324970 GCF_016097555.1 Gigantopelta aegis
TAGCTTCTGAATATCATGAAACACATAGAAGGTTGCAGAAATAGAGAACACATAGCATGGATAGCTTTTGAATATCATGAAATAAATAACGGATGGCGAGAATTGAAAACACATAGCATGAATAGCTTCTGAATATCATGAAACACATAGAAGGTTGCAGGAATAGAGAACACATAGCATGGATAGCTTTTGAATATCATGAAATAAATAACGGATGGCGAGAATTGAAAACACATAGCATGAATAGCTTCTGAATATCATGAAACACATAGAAGGTTGCAGGAATAAAGAACACATAGCATGGATAGCTTTTGAATATCATGAAATAAATAACGGATGGCGAGAATTGAAAACACATAGCATGAATAGCTTCTGAATATCATGAAACATATAGAAGGTTGCAGGAATAGAGAACACATAGCATGAATAGCTTCTGAATATCATGAAACACATAGAAGGTTGCAGGAATAGAGAACACATAGCATGGATAGCTTCTGAAGATAATAAAATACATAATGGGTGGCGGGATAACACATAGCACGAAGAACATATAGGACGAATAGCTTCTGAATTGCGAGAATTAAAATCAAACAGCAATGGTAGCTTCTGAATATCACGAAACCCAGCACGGATAGGGAGTTAATAAAATACATTATGGGTGGCGAGAATTGGTTTAAACAATATTTATTGCTGTTAAACACACACACACACACACACACACACACACACACACACACACACACACACACACACACACACACACACACACACACACACACACACACACACACACACACACACACACACACACACACATACAATTAAAATTAGTTTATTGTCTTGGGATTGGCCAACATACATTATCGAGAATTAGGATTTTGGGGGGATCATAGTACTAGCTGAATCTCCCAGCTGGTATTATATTTATTTAGCTAATCTTATTATAGTAATATTGAATGGTTAATACAAATCTTATCTCTGTACAAGACATCCTAAAGGATACTTTGACAAAAATGAATGAATGAATGAATGAATGAATAAATGTTTAACGACACCCCAGCACGAAAAATACATCGGCTATTGGGTGTCAGATTACTTTGACAAGGTTGTGACATTCTTGTTTTGTGCAGCATGTTAAATTTTTTATCATCAAAAGTCTTTGAAATCAATATGCATATATATAGATGTCGCACCTGTTTATCCTATCTTTTTATTTATTCATTGTGCACTACAACATACAGGTACTGTCCGTCATGGAACAGTTGTTTTGTAATTTAAAAAAAACGCAAAAAAAAACCTCGTACAATAAGTATGAGACAAAAGCTATTGGAAATTCCACCAGCCTCGGTGGTGTAGTGGTTGACTTGAGGCTAGAAGGTAACGGGTTCGCATCACGGTACTGCCTCCCACCCACCACTAACTAACTGTTTTGCACAAACAGCCCAGATAACTGAGGTGTATGCCCAGGATAGTGTGCTTGAACCTCCATTGGACATAAGCACGGAAATAAGTATAAATAAATGAATAAATATGGGAAATTCTATATTGATATTTTTTACCCAGATGGTTTACAATAAACGCTAACGCAGTTATCGCATTAATGCATGCTTTCTTTATGGCATATCCAACAAACATATTGTTATGGCACTCTAGTGACGTCACTAAGCTACAAAAAGTTCGTTTTGTTTAACGACACCACTAGATCACATTGATATATTAATAATCGGCTGTTGGATGTCAAACATTTGGTAATTCTGACATATAGTCTTAGAAAGGAAACTCGCAATATTTGTATTTCATTAGTAGCAAGAGATCGTTTGTATGCACCATCCCTCAGATAGGATATCACATACCACGGTCTTTGATATATCACTAAGCTACAGAGCCGAGAAGCTTAAACCGAACGCTAGCCAGATTTATGTTGTTTTATTCTTATATTACGTAAGAGCTATCTACTACGTGTGGTACGTTATGTTAGAACTTTAAAGTGTGTTTGTGAGTTCTCTAAATGTATTAAGATCGATTGTTTAGCGAAAGGAGACTTGGATCACCAATCAATTATCACAAACGCGTAAGTGTGATACAAAATTCATGGAAATCGTGTAGGGAATTGTTTTATACCACCTCGCTCTCGCTCGGGGACTAAAAACGATTCCCAAATTCATTTAATAAATTTCATGTGGCACTCCCGCTCATGCAATAATCCATTTAATTATATTCGTAACCAGTCACGCAACACTATTAAAGTATGCCGACCTGACATAATGTTATAGTCGAAATTATATCGGATTAGATTAATCTTCCACACTGATTAGATTTTATTTTATGGTAGTGAACTGCACTTACGGTTCGATTTTGGAGACTTACAGGAAAGTCAAGTGCATAGGTTTGAGAAACTCGTATTTTGAAAACTGTAATTCTGAGAGAGCTTTTGTAGAAAGGATAATGTATTGTCTTGGGAAGGTGGAAGTCTTCGTATGTACGAAGCACAGGCGTTCGAGTCCTGGTCAGAGACAGCTGCTTCAAGAAGTTTCTTTTGTTTAATGACACCACTGGAGCACATTGATTTATTAATCATCGGCTATTGGATGTCAAACATTTGGTAATTCTGACACGAAGTCATCAGAGAAAACCCGTTACATTTTTCCTAATGCAGCAAGGGATCTTTTATATGCACCATCCCAACCATCCCAAAGAAAGGATAGCACATACCACGGCCTTTGATATACCAGTTGTGGTGCACTGGCTTGAACGAAAAATGGCCCAATGGCCCACCGACAGGGATCGATCCCAAACCGGCCACGCATCAAGCTAACACTTTACCACTGGGCTACGTCCCGCCCTCCAGCTGCTACAAAGTTTGAAGAGAAGACCAGGTTACGGTGATGATTACACGACTAAAAACAGACCACTGTAATATTTAAAAACACAGTGTCAGTTGGCTGGATCCGAACCTACTGCACCGACTCGCATGGCTTTTGACAGCCCGCGACCGTAACCATTCGGCCAACAAGGCCTTCCACAAATAATGGCAGCCCAATTAACCGTAGTTATGAAAGCGTGTTGGAAGATACTCGGTTCGAAACTAATGTAAACAATTTGTATTAAAGTTGAATTTTGTATAACGGCACCACTAGAACACATTGATTTATTAATCATCGGCTACTGGATATTAAACATTTGGTAATTTTTACGTATAGTCTTAAAGAGGAAACCCGCTACATTTTTCCATTAGTAGCAAGGAATCTTCTATATCCACCATTCCACAGACAGAATATCACATACCACGGACTTTGATATATTAGTCGTGGTGCACTGGCTGGCACGAGTATTAGCCCAATGGTCCTACCGACGGGGATCGACCCTAGACCGACCGCGCATCAAGTGAGCGCTTTACCACTCAGTTTGTATTAATACACATCAATTTGTAAATTGCAACGTGGCTAAGCTCAATTACCACATGTACACAAAATTCCAAGTGGGAGAAGCTGAAACATTTTCTGATTGTGGCACAGCTCCCTTGACTGTCGATCATTTCCTGCAGCATTGCCCTCACTACCAGGACCAGAGGGAAGTAGTCTGATCTTTAGATGAATCACCGAAGAAGAAACTATTCGTCCCCAAAGAAAACCTGCAACACACAGCAGCATTTGTTCGAGCTACTGGGGTCCCTGCTGAGCGTTAGAAGAAGCAAAAGAAGAAGATGATGATGGAACTATTTGGCCCCTCTAGCGCACATCATCATTTGTTCTAGCTACTGAGGTCCATGTCTGAGCAGAAGAAGAAGAAGAAGAAGAAGGAGAGAAGGAGGAGGAGGAGGAGGAGGAGGAGGAGGAGGAGGAGGAGGAGGAGGAGGAGGAGGAGGAGGAGGAAGAGGACAAGAACAAGCAGAAGAAGAACAAGCAGAAGAAGAAGAATCAGAAGAAGGAAAAAAAGAAGACGAACAAGCAGAACAAGCTGAAGAAGAAGAAGAAGAAGAAGAAGAAGAAGAAGAAGAACGAGAAAAAGAAGAACAAGAATAACAAGCAGAAGAAGAAGAAGAAGAAGAAGAAGAAGAAGAAGAAGAAGAAGAAGAAGAAGAAGAAGAAGAATCAGTAGAAGAAAAAGAAGATGAGGAAGAAGAAGAAGAAGAAGAAGAAGAACAACAACAACAACAACAAGAACAAGAACAAGAACAAGAACAAGAATAACAAGCAGAAGAAGAAGAAGAAGAAGAAGAAGAAGAAGAAGAAGAAGAAGAACAAGAAGAAGAAGAACAAGAACAAGAACAAGAACAAGAACAAGAATAACAAGCAGAAGAAGAAGAAGAAGAAGAAGATGAGGAAGAAGAAAAAGAAGAAGAAGATGAGGAAGAAGAAAAAGAAGAAGAAGAAGAAGAAGAAGAAGAAGAAGAAGGAGAAGAAGCAACAGCATTCTGTTACTGACCACCAAAACTGCTGATACAAGAAAACATTGAACTCGGAACATCTTGGTCCAATTTCTACAGTTTCTCTTTAGCCAGTTTACTGTTGATTTACGATCTGCCCGCACACTTGAAAGGACGCGATCGAGTATAATGGAGTACGGCGTATACCCACGGGGATATCACTTTCCTTCGTACAAGTGCTATCCCCTGGTTTCACATAAATCCACGCATAGATAGAACGCTATCTGACTTTTGTGACGATATATTTGACACATCCATTTAGGAATAGCAGGTCTTAATAAATAAGGACACTTAAATCGTGGTCCGAATGAACGCACTCAGATGAAATGTTGCCAACATTTTGGGAATTTAATGCCTTGTGTTGTATTACCGACTGGAGTTCATTGCCGTGAACTCATCTTCGATATATTTATACAGGTTGTATACAAAGTACGTGTAAAAGTAAAACCGAATTATAGACTGAAAATGTTTCGTATTTTCTTTCAAATATGGCGGGTGTCTCCTATTAGTGAAATCTGCAGGTAGCACCATACCAATAACATCCGGCTGGGTCAAACTTCGAAATGAGCCGAACATTTAATACAGCAGTTAATATGACCAGTTCCGCTATTGGTGATAAATGTCTCTGTGTTTGTTGTCAAAAATAATTTGTTTTATCTGGGCAATAAACGTATGCAATGTTATTTCATCAAGTACCACTGCGTCAAGTAATCTTGAAACATGTTTGTCGTAGATTTCTCGTTTTAGCTAGTGCACCACGACTGGTTTATCGAAGGCCGTGGTATGTGCTATCCTGTCTGTGGGGTGGTGTATTAATGTGTTTTAGCGGTGTCGTTAAACAAAATAAACTTTTAACGTTTTAATGTTGGGGTAGCCGTAAAACTAAGTAGTACATTTTCTGCGAAACTAGGGGTGTTGCAAAAACACCCAATTATATGGAAAATAAGCCATGAAAGGTTCCATTGTATTCAGTTAAGACTTTGAGGGCGGGGTTGTAGTAATCATATTTACAGGTCGTAGATTCGTTGATATATTGTATTCAATTAAGACTTTGAGGGCGGGCTTGTAGTAATCATATTTACAGGTCGTAGATTCGTTGATATATTGTATTCAATTAAGACTTTGAGGGCGGGGTTGTAGTAATCATATTTACAGGTCGTAGATTCGTTGATATATTGTATTCAGTTAAGACTTTGAGGGCGGGGTTGTAGTAATCATATTTACAGTTCGTAGATTCGTTGATATATTGTATTCAGTTAAGACTTTGAGGGCGGGGTTGTAGTAATCATATTTACAGGTCGTAGATTCGTTGATATATTGTATTCAGTTAAGACTTTGAGGGCGGGGTTGTAGTAATCATATTTACAGGTCGTAGATTCGTTGATATATTGCATATAGTGTTCTAAAATTATAATCCAAAATTCACAAGACCGCAGATGGAGTTTGATATCCATGATTTTAAGCCCAGTGATAAAGTGCTGCTTGCTTGATGCGCGATCGGTTTGGGATCCATCTCCGTCGATGGGCCCATAGAGCCATTTCGCGTTCCAGCCTGTGCACGACGTCTGGTATATCAAAGTCCGTGGTATGTGCTATCCTGTCTGTGGGATAGTGTATATAAAAGATCCCTTACTACTAATGGAACCACATAGCGGGTTTCCTATCTAAGACTATATGTCGAAATTACCAAATGTTTGACATTCAATAGCCGATGATTAATAAATCAATGTGCTCTAGTGGTGTCGTTAAACAAAACAAACTTTATTTAGTTAAAGTAAAGTAAAACCTTTTTACGTAAAAATGATGACAATATAGTAAATGAAATGTTTACAAATATGGTTCTGTGTACATATCCCTATGCGTTTTCTTGCATAAAGATACTACTTTCGATATCAATGATTTTAAGGTGAAGATGTTTCACATGAAACCAGTTTACATGAAAACGACCCCTGGCCAGTCTAGGGCTGGTATGTCCTAAAAAGCGATTGTTTTTGTGCGGACTACCGGCTTGTATAATGAGACAGTGACCTCGGCTGACCGGAATTAACGCTGGGTGTCAAGTTGTTCCGCGGCCACCAGCGAGAAGCATGCAATCTCGAGCGGCGATTTTACGATATCTTCACAAACTTGATGAGAAAGTCAGTCCAGCTGAATGGAACAGTGGCTGGGCAGAGAAAGAGACAGATGGGGAGAGGGGAGAGAGAGAGAGAGAGGGGAGGGGAGGGGACACACACAGATAAAGCATATGAGAGAGAGAGAGAGAGAGAGAGAGAGAGAGAGAGAGAGAGAGAGAGAGAGAGAGAGAGAGAGAGAGAGAGAGAGAGAGAGAGAGAGAGAGAGAGAGAGAGAGAGAGAGAGAGAGAGAGGAGGGAGGGAGGGAGGGAGGGAGAGAGATATTGTGCAACTCGATCGCCATGGCAATTTATTTCTGTCACAAACAAGACGATCCATTATACCTCTGCCTCGCCATCTAGTCTGTTGGTTATTAAGGGCGAGGCGATGTAATTCGCCAGAACAACATATATGTAACACTTCACGTATGTTCTATTAATTGACACGCCTCTGTCATGCAGCTACAAATGACGTGATGTCATTTTAAACGCTTGTTAAATCGAGTAGACGTCCTTGAACAAGTAAATTAGGAAGAATTCCTATATTGGAAGTGATAGTCCTCATATAGGCGAGGCATCTGTCAGAGATTCGTGGAAGCGGTTATGACATTGTCACAACGCCCTTTAAACTCCATTGCGTGTAGATATGATTTTCAATGTGTTTCATGGTTTTGTCCTTCAAATTAGTAAGTGAGTTATATTTGTACATGAATATGAATAATCTGTTGAATAGTAAATAGAGAAAGCATGGTAAATGTTTTATATTAAATATATAAAATAAAATATGAGACAGAAGCGCTTGGTTATGACTTTACTTGATGGTGGAAGTAAAAGACCAATGGACGTATGCTACAATGACCTCTATTTGTTTGTTTTATACTTATGCTAGTTCCAAATGCCCAGTAGAGTCTGCATTGTGCAGACATACGGCCCTGATCACGTATCACAGTTTTGTCGTTCATATTACATCCAGATAAGGTTCAAGCACGCTATCCTGAACACACACCTCAACTATCTGAGCTGACAGTCCAGGACAGTGGATTAGCGGTTAGTTGTCGGTGGTTAGTGAGAGAGAAGTCGGTGTAGTGGTCTTATCCAATGAGCTGTTAAGCTGGCTCTGTGTGGGAGTCGATGCCAGGATGCGAACCCAGTACCCTCCAGCCTTACGAGCGATAGCTTAACCTCTACACCACTACGAGGCCGGTACAAGTTTGATGTAGCCAGTTCAATTAAGATATATCGATTGCTGATAGGGCCTGCCTTCCATTCGAGAACACCTAAACCGGGCAATAATAGCTTCTTTGAAAATGTTTCCCTTCGGGGTGCACTCCTGAAAATGGGTTCAATCATTTATGCAATATTTGAACTCTTGTCATACAAGAGGCAGACGAGAGAAAAAACGATCGGTGATTGGACAAAAGACCAGTCTTGTGGGGTCAAGGTTCGTCTTGACAAAATCAATTACTGATATCAGATCCAACATGTTTCCGAGAGAGAGAGAGAGAGAGAGAGAGAGAGAGAGAGAGAGAGAGAGAGAGAGAGAGAGAGAGAGAGAGAGAGAGAGAGAGAGAGAGAGAGAGAGAGGAGAGAGAGGATTTATCGAAGGCGTGGGACCGACGTCCTTCAGTTTCTGTCCCCAGGCGGTAACTCTCCAACATGGGATTTCACTGTCAGTAGCCGAGAAGAATTTAACAGTTCAAAACGAAACTTTAACATCGAAAAAACACACCAAAAACCCCCCATGAAAAACAATCCACCAACAGAGAACTGAAATATATTAGTATAAAATTGAAATATTTCAAAACAATACTGAAATATATCAACACGAAATCGAGCTATATAACTCAGCTGACCAATATTAGCCCCAAAGAAATATAACAACAAAATAGTAAAATAAGCCTACATTGAACTGAATTTCATCCTGATATATACCAACACAAAAAAGAAATATAAATTCACAAGACTGAGGTATAGAAACATGAGACTGCCGTTTACCAGCACAAGACTGAAATATACACCAACACAAGACCATAACAAGACTGAAATATACCAACACAAGACCAAAACAAGACTGAAATATACCAACACAAGACTGAAATATACCAACACAAGACTGAAATATACCAGCTCAAGACTGAATATACCAACACAAGACTGAAATATACCAGAACAAGACTGAAATATATCAACACAATACTAAAGTATACCAACACACGGTTCAAATATACCAAACCACGAATGCACTTTTTAAACACCAAACTAGGTTGTATGTGTGAAACAAACGTGATCCAAGTTCCACTTAAATATCTTGCATGGGAGATATTACGTCAGAGGCGTCTACATGGCAGATATATAACTGCCTCGGTAGTAATGAAGGAGTGCAGGGGAAATCAATAGATGGAGGAAATTACAAAGACGGTCCATACCACTACATGAAGTAGCACTGACTATAATGATTCCATATTAGACCTTTACATGTGAAACTAGCTGACGCAGAACTGACTCTAATGACTCCATATTAGATCTTTAGATGTAAAACTAGCTGACACAATACTGATTGTAATGACTCCATGTTAAATCTTTTCATGTGAAACTAGATGACGCAGCATTAACTCTCATGACTCCATGATAGACATTTACAAGTGAAACTAGATGACGCAGCACTGACTCTAATGACTCCATGTTAGATCTTTACAAGTGAAACTAGCTGACGCAGCACTGACTCTAATGACTCCATGTTAGATCTTTACAAGTGACACTAGCTGACGCAGCACTGACTCTAATGACTCCATGTTAGACCTTCACATTTCAAACTAGCTGACGCAGATCTGACTCTAATGACTCTACATTAGACATTTACATGTGAAACTAGATGACGCAGCACTACTCTAACGACTCCATGTTAGACCTTTATATATGAAACTACGACACTACTAGAACACATTGATTTATTAATAACCGGACATTGGATCTGCAAGTGATCTGTTATATGCATTTTCCCAGAGCCAGGACACTACATACGACGTCTCTGGTTGGGTCGGAAAAACCCCAGTCACAGAATGAGTCCACTTAGGGGATTCGATCCGACGACCAAAACAGAAAAATAAAAATGACATCGATGTTTACTACCGATATAAAGGAGTTATGTCCTTTGTATATTTACTTGAAAATTTGTTTTGTTTAACGACACCACAAGAGCACACTCATTTATTAATCACCGGCTATTGGATGTCGAACATTTGGTAATTTTGACGATTAGTTCTAGAGAGGAAACCCGCTACATTCTTCTTTTAGTAGCAAGGGATCTTTTATATGCACCATCCCACAGACAGGATAGCACATACCACGGCTATATTTACTTGACTGCAGATATTAGAACTTAGCTATATTCGACGTTCCGGCTTTAACATACGGAATCGGGAGATGGCCTGCACGCCGAGTTAATAAACGTGCTCGTCAACAGTAGCGGGAAGTAATTATAGGGCACACATAAAGACTATTGAAATAACACGCATCAATCTCGCATTACACGGTCATCTATATGTATATGTTTCCTCGCAATGTTTAGCGTCGTCTTTAAAGGGGGATAACTTTGGCGGATATCAGATTGAGTCGAGACTGTTATTGAGATTTATGACCCGCTCGGGTCGCCACAACCTCGCGACATCATGTCGCCCGCCACTGCGCATGTCATTAAAGCCGGGGGTTGAGAAAACATACTTTGGTTAGTAGCTCAGTGACTTATGTGTTTACCGGTGAACACCGTCGGTCCAGCACGAAGACCCAACAAGCCAGACTGAACAAATATCGCTATCTAAACACGGGCGATGATGTGACACTGAAATCATCAGATCAATTATCGATCGACCGAGTTTATCGGGAGATGTATTAATATTCGTAAATGATAGGTGAAGTAAATATTTGCATATGTCTCTTTACGCCGTAATATAGATAGGATTCCAATCACCGACAATTTACATGGGGGTTATTGAATTATAGCCACAATACCGTTAGAATCTGGAAACCAGCATCTTACACGTAGAACAAGATGGCATATTATTTATTTTATTAATTTTTTTTTTTGGGGGGGGGGGGGGGGGGGGGGGCATTCTAAGGGAAGAACTAGTGATATGTTTTGATAAATGTATAGAAATGGAGGTTAAAACCAATTCCAAATGCAACAGTCTAGTAATTGTGGCCTCAGGAAATCTAGACTTCGCGTAAACTGTTTATGAATTATTCCAGATATATCGCATGTAACCCATTGCATTTTGAGTTATCTGTATATGGTGTCATAACTTTAACTCACTTTGTTGTGCAAAGCAAGCGAGAGAGAGAGAGAGAGAGAGAGAGAGAGAGAGAGAGAGAGAGAGAGAGAGAGAGAGAGAGAGAGAGAGAGAGAGAGAGAGAGAGAGAGAGAGAGAGAGAGAGAGAGAGAGAGAGAGAGAGAGAGAGAGAGAGAGAGAGAGAGAGAGAGAGAGAGAGAGAGAGACAGACAGACAGACAGACAGACAGGCAGATAGACGAATTTTAACCGAATATGATAATTGTTTTGAACGGATATCATGGTTTCATCGGATATGACATTGATTTGTACCGGTATGATTAACGATTTATCAGCCAGTATGATAATAATTTGATCGAGAATGATAATGGTTTTAAAAAGATGTGATAATGATTTGAACGAGTATGACAATGGTTTAAAAAATATGTGATAACTGTTTGATCGAATATGATAATGGTTTTGAAAAGATGTGATAATGGTTTGAACGGGAATGATAATGGTTTTGAACGGGTATGATAAATGATTTTCACTACGTCGTAGGCCTACATAATTTATAATAAAGACTTTATTTGAAGTATATTTATAGTTTTAACGGATACAGTAATGGTTTCGGTGGGTAAAACAACGGTTTTGACATCTGGATGGTAGATGTACAAGGCGGAAACAATCGTAAACGAACGTGATGGTTAGGAACGGACAGACAGGAGGTCGCTGCAGGGAAATTGATTTTACGTAAAGTTAATTTTAAATAACACGTTTATGTAATTTAATGTA
Organism: Gigantopelta aegis; assembly: GCF_016097555.1. NCBI lineage: Eukaryota > Metazoa > Mollusca > Gastropoda > Neomphalida > Peltospiridae > Gigantopelta > Gigantopelta aegis. Next base: position 7,321,567 of record NC_054707.1, read on the forward strand.
AAAACAGAGAAAAGTGGATTTTGGCTTGCAACAGACATTACCGCACTAAGTGCTACTCGATAAACTCAAACACCGTCTTCACAGTGGTATGAAGCGAACATACGAAAATACGTTTGGCTGTGCTGCAATTTTAATAATAGTGAAAGTAATAGATGTTGCAATTCGTATCCCAGTACCAGTCAGAGTCCAAAGTGAGAACGTTCTATTAAACCTGAAGTAGTATTATAAAATCATACATTGGAAACCAAAACACAGTTTACATAGACTACCCACTTTCCTTCGCGGGTAACATTTTTGTTTTCTGTGTATAAATACACATTTTAATTTCAGTATTAGTACTAACTATACAGAGTGTTACAACGATCATTTACTGTTTCGTGCATACATACATACATACATTAATACATACATACATACATACATACATACATATATGGATGCCTCAATAGATCAGAGCGCATCGTGGTTAGTCTTGCAATTTGCGGGCGATTCGGTGCCTCAGGTTCGAGTCCCAGAAACGGCGTGGGACAATTTGTGAGGCCAGAAAGGATTTAATTATCCCCTGCACCAGTGCATTAATATCTATGTATGTAACAGTTAACCTCGACATACATACAATATATAGATATTCATACATCAATACATACTAGCCTGTGCCAGGTCTGCCCACTATTTCAGACACGTAAGCGGGATCGACCGCGTAGATTGTAGGCCCCATGCATGTGGTTGAGTTTAAGAGCATCCATTTTTATGGATGCCTCGATAGCTCAGAGCACATCGTGGTTAGCCTTGCAATTTGCGGGCGATTCGGTGCAACAGGTTCGAGTCCCAGCAACAGCATGGGACAATTTGTGAGGCCAGAAAGGATTTAATTATCCCATGCGCCAGTGCGTTAATATCTATGTATGTAACAATCAACCTCGACATACATACAATATATAGATATTCATACATCAATACATACATACATACCTCGACATACATACAAAATATAGATATTCATACATCAATACATACATATATATAATATATATATATATATATATATATATATATATATATATATATATATATATATATATATATACGTACGTATGTATGCATGTATGTGTGTGTATGTGTATGTGTGTGTATATATATATATATATATATATATATATATATATATATATATATATATATATATATATAGAATACTGGTGGTTATCATTAAAGGCTTGAAAGGTGCTCAATACTTTAAGAGAGAGTAGAGCATGCAATAAATATATATATTGCACTTTTGTCCTACGCTATTACTCCGAGTTTCAACGCCCTTCGACGATCTTCAGATAGCTGATACTGGTGAAAAGATTGCAGGGTTTTTATTTTTATGTAGTGCGGTTGCGTGGTTTGAGCTTACTGGTGTGACGGCATTTTGAGATGAGCTCAGTCCTTTTGTTGAGATTGTTTTTGTCTTTTGTTTGTAGGATGGCGAGCTTTTCCTCAATGCACAGGTTACATTGGCCGGAGTTTCGTTTGTACGTGTTCGACTGTTTGATAATTTGCCAGCTTATTTCATAATTTGTTCGCTGTTTTTATATATATATATATAAAAGACACACTGTTAAGACAATAGCACTGTTCAACTCACCGTACCAGTTTGAAGCAACTAATTTGAAAATAGTATGTTGTGCCCTTTAACTCGCTATGGGTGATGTCTGTGTGTGTGTGTGTGTGTGTGTGTGTGTGTGTGTGTGTGTGTGTGTGTGTGTGTGCGTGTCGGAGGGGAGGGGGGGGGGGCAGGGGTCAGCTTAACCAGAGCACATTTCTAGGAGGTGTAAGGCCATAACATTGACCTCTCTCTCACTAACCATTAATAACTAACCATTAACCCACAGTGATGGGCAGACAGCGCGCGAGAGCAGATAAGAATCACCAAGAGTCATAAGTGCCATATGTTTGATATCCAATAGCCGAGGAGTAATGAATCAGTATGCTCTAATAGTGTGGTTAAACAAAACATTTTTAAAGGTTCATATTATATATAACTAGTAGTGTAGGCAACATTATATGTATTCGTACAGGGAATACGCTGTGACAGAAGATGTGGTGCATATAGTTTGATTAATAATTATTCATGTTATAATAATAATCGCTGGAAGCGTTTTTGTGCACCAAATAAAATGGTCTGAAACCAACTACAAATTATAAACAGTTGAGATTTGGTTAACGACACCACAAGAGCACATTGATATATTAATAATCGGCTACTGGATGCCAAACGTTTGGTAATTTTGACAAATAGTCTTAGAGAGGAAACCCGCTACCTTTTTTTTCTCCATTTATAGTAACGGATCTGTTATATGCACCATCCCATAGACAGGAGAGCACATACCACTGCCTTTGATATACCAGTCGTGATGCACTGGCCGGAACGAAACATGAAGAGTTCATTTTTTTAAACGCGATATACGCCAATTTCAAAATTTGGAGTTAGCAGTGAAGGTTTAGCGATGTTGGTGTAACTCCGCAATACGAGAACAGAGTTTCCGTCAAACCTGGAAATCAAAAGTACCTATTTAACTCTGCATTGTGCATAGATACGGCACTGCCGGCTTCGGTATCGCAGTGGTTAAGCCATCGGACAACAGGCTGGTAGGTATAGGGTTCGTAGCCCGGTACCGGCTCCAACCCAGAGGGAGTTCTTAAGGGCTCAATGGGTAGGTGTTTAAGCCACTACACACTCTTCTCTCTGACTAACTACTAACCAACTAACAACTAACCCATTGTTCTGGACAGACAGCTCAGATAGCTGAGATGTGTGCCCAGGACAGCGTGCTTGAACCTTAATTGGATATAAGCACGAAAATAAGTTGAAATGAAATGATACGGCCCTGATCATGTATTACGGTTTTGTCGTTAAGATTTCGTGTCATATGCGCTATTCGTGTTCAAGCAAAATAATAGTTTTCTCATTATGGTAAGAAATGTTTTATTTAACGACGTACTCAACACATTTTAATTACGGTTATATGGCGTCAGACATATGGTTGAGGACCACACAGATATTGAGAGAGGAAACCCGCTGTCGCCACTTCATGGGCTACTCTTTCCGATTAGCAGCAAGGGATCTTTTATATGCACCATCCCACAGACAGGATAGCACATACCACGGCCTTTGATATACCAGTCGTGGTGCACTGGCTGTGACGAGAAATAGCCCAATGGGATCACCGACAGGGATCGATCCCAGACCGACCGCGCATCGAGCGAGCGCTATACCGCTGAGCTAGGTCTCGCCCCTTTCATTATGGTATAAATTGATATATTGGCGTTTTTGGAAATGAAGGCTTCATATTTATCTCTGATATGAAAATAACACATTCGACTCTAAATTGTGCAGAGATAAGGCCCTGATCATGTAT
>NC_054707.1:7329970-7357470 GCF_016097555.1 Gigantopelta aegis
CGGTCTCGCGCTGTAGTGTTTTCGTGTCTAAGTGGTTCACGCAGAAAACACACTTGAAGAAAAGCAAATTAAACTGGACCACGAACACCAGCGGCCGGCAATATCTCTTTGAGAAGAGTAAAGTCAATATATTGTTTGAACTGGAGATATTTTCCTAGCGCTAATGAAAAACGTGACGTCCAGTGGCGGCTCAGCGTTCAGAAAGGTAAACGAAGAGTAGAAACAAGATGGCCGCGTGTTTCAGTGCTTCGACACGTCAGACATTTTGCCAAACACAACATCTAAGATCGTACTAGTAGCTCGAGTCAAGCGTATCATGTTTTATAAAAAAACGAACATAATTATAATTGGCATTTACTTTTAAGAACAAGGGCTTAGGGCTATCTTAGAGCTACGAAATCGTAAAACCATCGTACGCTATGACGTCACTATGGCATGTGTTGTAGTTACGCCATAGCCTACTATATCGTAGGCTAAGATAGCTTCGAAATAATAATAATTAGCATTTACTTTTAAGAACAAGGGCCTAGATTTTCGAAGCTGTCTTAGCGTTATAAAATCGTGTAAACCGTCGTAAGCCATGACGTCACTATGGCATGTGCTGTAGTGACGCCATAGCCTACGATATCGTACGCTAAGATAGCTTCAAAAATCCCTAGCCAGAGCCCAGATTTTCGAAGTTATCTTAGCGTAACGATATCGTAAATATCATTGTAGGTTATGGTTTGCGTCGTTGTGACGTCATAGCTTACGGCGAATTTTACGATATCCTATCGCTAAGATAGCTTCGAAAATCTGTAGCCAGGACTGTAGGAACCGGTGGGTAGGTGACAGGGCGGAGCAATATATATAACAATATATATAAATATATGTAAACCAAAAGGAAAATGTGCTTGACCCACCCCCGCCCCGTCCTCTTCACATATCATTCCTACAGGATGTGAACATAATTTGAAACGCGTACCTGTTTTGAAACTTTGGTGAGGGGTCCAGAAGATCTGCTTTAATCTGTTTACTCAGCAGCACATAGAACTCAACCCAGTCCAGTTTAGTACAGTACGGCACATACCACAGAGTTACGAGTTATCTCTCTCCAAAATATGATCGCCTGAAAAAATAAAACTTGGAATGAAGCGACTTTGAGACAACACCAAATATTTCAAGTTAGAACATTTTGTTCTGTTTCGGGATAATTAAGTTATAAAATTACATTGCATGCATACATTTTGTTACCAGACAATTAAATTATGATTACATTGCATGCATACGTTTAAGACGAGTACGAGCGAATCGCTTATGTGTACTTGTCTAAATGCGAGTATATGTATTTGTAAGTATGCGTCTTGTATTCGTGTTTATGTGTAAGTGTAAGATTGTATGCGTCTTGTATTCGTGTTTATGTGTAATAATGTACGTATGTTTCGGATTGCAGCCTCTTGATATACAAACGTGTATAAGTTTGTATATTTTTTATACCAGATCGTTCATGATCTTATACACTTGTAATCAACTTATAAGAAACTCAATGGATTGCCGTATACACCATTGACGATATAACAAAGCAAACATCAAAATGGATAGTCGTAGTTAGTTATTTCATGAAGGACCTACGAGTAAGATTAAGTACGATTAGCAGTGAGGGATCTTTTATATGCACCATGCCACAGACAGGATAGTACATACCACGGCCTTTGTTACACCAGTTGTGAAGAAATAGCCCAATGGGTCCACCGACGGGGATCGATCCTAAACCGATCTACGAGTAAGAAGCAAATGGCAGCGAACATAAAGCAGTTTACACAAATCAGGATGTTTGTGGTACGTGATCCTTGTCTACACCATACCCCCCAAACACACACCATCACCACAACAACAACCACCTAGTGCTGGATGAAATCCTCAAATTCGAACAGATATTTTGGCAAGACGAGCTTGCCTAAAACTTTTTCACCATTCATTTTCATCATTCTAACTACAATATTGGTTATAATCCATGTAAAAAAAATGCGTAGTGATTCGTTTGTAACCCTATATGTATGCTTGGCAATAATGTTAACATTAATAAATGTTAAACAAATTATGGCATTTTCGTTTAATTCAGGCAAAAAATCAGCCTCCCCCCCCCCCCCCCCCCACACACACACACACACACACACTGCCTATATAAATAGGAGACCGTGCGCATATGTATCGCTCTGGGAGTGACAATTCTCTTAAGACATAGCCAGAACGAAGTATTGTCCTTGGAAGTGACAGTCGTAAAGACATGGCATCGATTGATAATAGTAGTCACGTCCTTGTCAAAACATTATTTTTGCTTTTGCCTTGAGCGAAGTGTCTAACAAAACCATATTCTATACACCAATGAACCGCAGTTTAAAATGACCTTAGCATGATGTCGTTAAAAAAATAAGGGGCGGGACGTAGCCCAGTGGTAAAGCGCCAGCTTGATGTGCATTCGGTTTGGGGTAAAAATCCCCGTCAGTGGGCCCATTGGACTATTTCTCGTTCCAGCCAGTGCATCACGACTGGAATATCAATGGCCGTGGTATGTGCTATCCTATTTGTGAGATGGTACATACAAAAGTCTATGACTGTATGTCGAAATTACCAACTGACATCCAATAGCCGATAACTAATTCATAAATCAATGTGTTCTAGTGGTGTCGTTAAACAAAACAAACTTCTTCTTTCTTTAAACAAATATTCCATTCCTTTCCTTTTCTTCCATTGTACAGAATTACGATTTGGAATATGTGGTAAGTGCTTTGTCGTTGAGAATAGTTAGCTGCACTACAATAACACACTGTATGGGAAAACTGTAATCTGATTTTCACGCCAGCCATTCCGGCGTTGGTTTCCTCCATCCCATTAGAGCACCGTAGAAGACGGAGCGATCCGGTGGAAGCATTTATCAGTATTAATGTCAATCACTGGTGAACAGCCGATCATAATTAACGCTTTCTGCAAGTTAACTCAGTGTTGGATTCACCCAGTTAAATAATGAAGTAGAAACAGCGCGACCCGCCATTAATGAGTCGAGTTGTGTGTGTACTAAAAACTTTCTACCAAGTGCTATGTGTGTGTGTGTGTGTGTGTGTGTGTGTGTGTGTGTGTGTGTGTGTGTGTGTGTGTGTGTGTGTGTGTGGAGGCCGGTGCGGAATTCAGTCCAGATCGATCGAGTGTGTGAAGAATTTATTGATGTTTAATTGAGATTATTGCAAACTGTTTCTGTTTCACTGGACTTCTCACCAACGATTGTGTCTACATCGCCGACCTCATTCACGTCCTCTTGCTCTGCTAGTCCTTCTCTTTAAAGTATATACGTCTCTGACTTTTGGTTTGAAAATAAAAAAGACAGTGGAAAAACCGCAAAGGGATGGGGTTCGCACTTCCCAAAATAATGGGGGTGGAATTACAACCCTGAACATGATTATGTGTTTCAAGGACGAGAAACAGTGTGTGTGTGGGGGGGGGGGGGGGGGGGGGGGAGAGGGCGGTTCCATAGCTTCCCACTTTCCCTTGTTATTGTGCTCAGAATGCTAGAAATGCAGAATGAAATTCAAATTCTTTTAGAGGGGCATGCCCCTGAACACACTCATCCCCGTGCCATCAGATTGAGAGTTCCCCCACTTTCAAAGTCAACTTTTAAATACACTCCGCGGACCCCGTCGTGTGATATTGACTTAAACCTGTATCTCCCCCCCCCACCCCACCCCCAAAAAAAAAGAGCACATTGTTTTATTAATCATTGGCTATTGGTTGTCAAAAATTTGGTAATTTTTACATAAAGTCTTAGAGAAAAAACCCGCTACAATTTTCCATTAGTAGCAGGCGATCTTTTATATGCATCATCCCACAGACATGATAGCACATACCATGACCTTTGATATACCAGTCGTGATGCACTGGCTTGAACGAGAAATAGCCCAATGGGTCCGCCGACGGAGATCGATCCTAAACCGACCGCGCATTAAGCGAGCGCTTTACCACTGGGCTACGTCCCGGCGCAAACCTGTATCAAGTGAGTCCTAAAAGAAAGTGTTTTGAATACAACCGTAACATTTTTCACATAACCTAATTAGTAAATACTTTTTTTTTGCAGTCACACTTGACGTGCCTAATGCCCATTTATTTATCATTTACCCTACCTGTTTATACTAACTGGACTATCCTTGAATATTTAAACCAAATTCATGTAGAATATATATTACTTGACCCGACACTAGCGTAGCCAGAATTTTATATAGGGGAAACACCCACAGCGGAAGAGGTGTAACAACACTGTCTATAAGTTATGGTGGTAAAGGAAAATATAAAAGATGATGGTGTGAAAAAAAAATGTGGTTGGAGGCCGCTGTCCTCATTACCTCCCTTCTCAGACTACGTAAATATATATTCTTAACGAAAAAAAACCCCATAATATTTCATTTTGTTGCGAATATCTCAACCCTTTGCATTATCCAACAACAATGAAAGAACGCCTGACAAAGAAAGCAAACCCAACTTAAACAAAAAAAATTTTTTTTTTATTATTATTACACAAGTCGGTGTGATGTCATAATACACACACGGACGACAAAAAATCTTTGATTTACGCCGACACACGGACGAGCAATGAAGACAGTTTATGGGCGAAAACACGGAAGAGCGCAATCTCCCGGCCAATAGAGAAAGAAGAGACGATCAGAAGAGCGCTCCGCGATGGAGTGACGTACACGCGGAAGAAGATGGATGTTGCAGCAGCAAGTGCCCAATAACACAGGCTTCAACTAGCAGATGAGATTTACTGCACATTAAAACGCTCGCCCATTTATTACAAAATGGTTGCCATCGAGATTCGGCCATTTCTGCAAGAGGCTAAGTATTACACAGCTTAATTTGACTGCGGCAGGTTCCAGTGTTCAAAATCAATTCCCATTGTCGATAATGTTAAGAGTTAACTGATAAAAATGTTATTTAAGCAGCGTATGAACACACCCAGGAAGTAGACCAATTAAAATGAAAAGTGTGGCATTTCACATTTAATCTACCTACAAGAAAACAGCATGGTCACATACCATTTAAGAGATTTTAGGAAGGATTTTGCTGAAAATCGAAGTTCCATTTCTGGGGGCTAACGTGCACTGGTTACAGCATCTCGTGTATACTACATAATAATTAAACATGTATTTTTATTGGCAGTGCATAACAGTAATTGCATAAATAATTAGTGTCACATATTACTACCAATCAGAGCTACAGCTGTTTTTACTCCGTGGACCTCGAACTTTGCTGACACGGAACTTTATTTTTTTGGTACAAAAGTTTGTTTAAAGTTTGTTTTGTTTAACAACACCACTGGAGCACGTTGATAAATTAATCATCGGCTATTGGATGTCAAACATTTGGTTATTCTGACACGTAGTCATCAGAGGAAACCCGCTACATTTTCCCTAATGCAGCAAGGGATCTTTTATATGCATTATCCCACATACAGGATAGCACATACCACAGCCTTCTTATATACCAGTCGTGGTGTACTGGCTGGAACGAGAAATAACCCAATGGATCCACCGACGGGGATGATCCTAGACCGGCCTCGCATCAGGCGAACGCTTTACCACTGGGCTACGTCCCGCGCCTTGTTTTGGTACAATGCAACCTTTCAGACGATGTGGGTAGTTTCTATGACATCATACTACTAAGGCAGATTGGTTTATTAATCATCGGTTGTTGTGTGTCAAGCATTTGATAATTCTGAAATGTAGTCTTTAGTAGCAAGGGACACTATCACATACAGGACAGCACATTCCACAACCTTTGATATATCAGTCGTGGGGAACTGGCTGGGACGGGGAAAAAACAATCAGAGATTGTCCGCCGATGTGGTTCGATCCTACAACCAAAGCACCTCATGCGAGCGTCTACAGGTTAAGCTAAATTGCACCCCCTCGTCTGCAGGAGGACTGCCACACCTTTACTTCGAAGGGAAGAAATGTTTTATTTAACGACGCACTCAACACATTTTATTTACGGTTATATGGCGTCGGACATATGGTTAAGGACCACACAGATATTAAGAGAGGAAACCCACTGTCGCCACTTCATGGGCTACTTTTGTCGATTAGCAGCAAGGGATCTTTTATATGCACCATCCCACAGACAAGATAGTACATACCACAGCCTTTGTTATACCAGTTGTGGAGCACTGACTGGAGGACGGCTACTTCTAAAACTAAACCTAAAACAAAGTTCAGTGGACACTTAAACAGTTGTAATGACATGCACGCATGAATCACTCTCAAAACTAACTACAAAAGTTGATTGTTTTCAATACATTATGCAGGGGTCAAAATTGAATTAAATCCCACAAATGCTTCTGGCCCGAATAAAAATCTGCCGTATCAAACATGATATTATATTATAATCATAAAAAATAAAAGAATGAAACTTATACGTGAGTATAAAGGCAAATTAACTACCGGTCCCAAATATTCCGGGCCACGGTGATATTCACGGGCGAGACAAATCCCAGTGGTAAAGTGCTCGCTTGGTGCGCGGTCGGTTTGAGATCGATCCTCGTCGGTGGGCCCATTGGGCTACCGGGTATTTTTCGCTCCAGCCAGTGCACCACGACTGGTACATCAAAGGCCGTGGTATGTGCTATCCTGTCTATGGGATAGTGCATATAAAAGATCCCTTGCTGCTAATCGAAAAGATTAGGCCATGAAGTGGCGACAGCGGGTTTCCTACCTCAACATCTGTGTGGTCCTTAACAATATGTCCGACGCCATATAACCGTAAATAAAATGTGTTGAGTGCGTCGTTAAATAAAACACTTCCTTCCGGTGATATTTACCGGCTACAACATGGTCGAACCAGCAGTATTTCGACCACTGTTAAAGGCGTTGACTCGTTTTCACTTCCATGAACTTGAAAGCTTTACTTCATCTTTTATAAAAGTACAAGTTCTCTTTCTACTTGACACCATCCTATTAAGCACTATCTCGACCTTTTCATCAATAAAACATTGACACTCTCAGAAAAAAGATACTCCAAATGACAAGTAAAGTAGTTAGGTAATTATTTTCTAAGTCGGCTTCATCGAAAAGAAAAAAGGAAAATGATTTTTTTGAAGAAAAAAACCCAGGCAGTGCTTAATTAACAACAATCGTTATTACGAACACTGGAGAAATATTGGTCTGTACTCGATAAACGTTACACCTTAGTTCACAGTTCACAAGTTTAATATTTTCTTTATTTACCTTCAAGAAAACTCCACAAATCGAAATAATCGTTTCGAACTGAACTCAGTAATTTGAAACTAATTAAAATTTAATAAACATTGATTAATTAACCATTGGATATTTGGTAACTGATACATAGTGTTCACAGAAAATCCGCTACAATTTCCCACTAGTAACAAGAAATCTTTTTTACATGTGTACTTTAATTTCACACAGACAGCCTTTCATATACCAGTCTATTCAGATAATAAGAATGATAGACAGACGGTGATAGATGGGAAAGATGAATGAAAGTCGTGGAAAACCAATATAAAAAATATTTTGGATTTGACAAATGACTCGGGGGGGGGGGGGGGGGGGGAATCAACTTAAAATGACATGACACCAATGCAAGGACTAAGAGCGATGACTGCAGTGCAAAAGGCGAATCCCTCTTATCCGAAGTAAAATGATATAACTGTTACAATATCTAAAATCGTATCATTGTACAAGACAGTGGAAGAGGTGTTTATGAATATCTATTTCGTGATCACAAATTATTGTTTATATATACGTATTTTCGTGTTTATATCCAATTAAGGTTGAAGCACGCTTTCTTGGGAAGACACCTCAGCTATCTGGAAAGTCTGTCCAGGAACGTGGGTTAGTGGTTATAGTTATTAGTCAGAGAGAAGTTGATGTAGTAGTCTTACAGCTACCCACTGAGTCGTTAAAACTCATTATGGGTGGGGGCTGGTACCGGGATGCGAACCCAGTACCTACCAGCCTTACGTCCGATGGTTTAACCACAAGACCACGAATAAACACACACATTTATATTTGTCTTCTTCGGCGTTCGATTGGTTGTATTATATCCTTTGTCCCGTGAGAGTCGCAAAACAGGGCTGTCAGGCGTAGATCTTTTGCAGAGCCTCGCAGCTTGGCATCCACCATAGTCTATTTTGCAAGGTAACAAAAACACTCAACCATGAATTACCGTATCATCTCAACTAAATTGTATTTCCCTGATCTATTTTAGTATTATTTGCATAGTTCTTATTTATAGGTTTTTATTTACATACGTTTCATTTACTTGTTTTATTTGCATACATTTTATTATTTTATTTACATTGGTCTTACTTTCAGGCTTTCATCCTAACGCATGACCGGAGCCAAATTTATTACATTTTTCTCGACGTCTGTTTGGAAAATGCGATGTTCACAAGTCATTAGCCGCCATGTTCGATCAGTGTAAGTTCCGACGTGATTACGAGTGAGACAGCGAGCGACATTCGCGGCGCAGCCTCGAGTCGGCGACAATTATGGGACGGTTTTTATGGCGGACACTGTCAAGTTCCTTCACTCGATTTGTAGCCTCGGAGCTTGCTCTGCCGGAGTGAACAGTCGAGAGGTTGACATTAGATGCAGATAGTGTGACCTAGCACCGCACGTCATTCCGGTGACTGAACCCACTTTGTGCACCACTAGAGCACATTGTTTAATCATCGGCTATTGGATGTCAAACACTTGGCAATTTTGACATATAGTCTTAGAGAGGAAACCCGCTACATTATTCAATTAGTAGCAAGGGATCTTTTATATGCACCATCCCACAGACAGGATCGCACATACCACGGCCTTTGATATATTAGTCGTGGTGCACTGGTGGAAGTTGGCATTAGATGCGTAATCTTGCACCGCACGTCATCCCGGTGATTGAACCCGCTCTGTTCATATTCAGCATAAAGCTTAAGGACACCACTAGAGCATATTGGCCATATCATCGGCCACTGGAGTTCAAACATTTGGTAATTCTGACATAATATTATAGTCTAAGAGATAATCTGCTACATTTTTTTCATTGGCACCAAGAGATCTTTTACTTGCACTTTCCAACAGTGCAGCATATACCACGACTTTTGATATACCAATCATGAGGCACTTGTTGGGACTAGAATTAATGCTGCATTCCAACTAACTGCTTCCACCTCTCAATTTAGAAAATATTTATTGTTACTAATACATGCAATATAAATATTCTTCACCATACTCCGTCCGCATTGTTCCCACCCTACTACTACACAACTTAAAACTATACTCAGCGAAAGAAATAAGGAACACTTTGTATTTTTATATTTCAGAAATATAAAGAACCTCATATATCATGTTCCAGTCTATCAGTCACGTTCCACACTCATCTCACCGCCCTGTTGGACCAATGTGAATCAAATATGATGACCTTCATCATAGAAATACTCAGAAATAGACGATTAATGAGAGTGGTGTTATGAAAGTCCACCTGTACGTATGATTCCTGCTGGCCAGTATTTACAGCATTTGGACATTTTCCAAACTCCACGCGACGTCATCGTACAGTTTATTAATAGTGAAAATGAGTGTTCGTTAGCACAGAACTTCCTTCCATACAAAACACGAATGGAATAGCTCACGGATATTATGGTTGCCTATTGGTAATGTCGAGGCTGATTTTGCAGGAGTATTTTCTTTTTTCTCTTCTTTTGTTATTTAGCGACACCATTGGTTAAATTAATCATCGGCTAGCGGATGACAAACATTTGATAATTAAGTAGTCTTTAAAAAAAACCCGATACATTTTTCCATTAGCAGCAAGATATTACTTATATGCACTTTTACACAGACAGGACAGCACATACCACGGTATATGATATACTAGCCGTGGTGCACTGGCTGTAACGAGAAATAACCCAATGGGCACGCATCAGACAAGCGCTTTACCACTGGGTTACGCCCTAAACACAATCAAAGAATTTGTCCACCGAGGAGGTTTGATCCTACGGTCAAAGCGCCTTAGACAAGCACTCTACCGACTGAACTAGATCCCGCCCCGCTGTTTACTTTTAGTTTGAGAAAGAAATGTTTTATTTAACGACGCACTCAACACATTTTATTTACGGTTATATGGCGTCAGACATATGGTTAAGGACCACACAGATATTGAGAGAGCAAACCTGCTATCTCCACTTCATGGGCTACTCTTTTTGATTAGCAGCAAGGGTTCTTTTATATGCACCATCTCACAGACAGGGTAGTACATACCACGGCCTTTGATATACCAGTCGTGGTGCACTGGCTGGGACGAGAAATATGGGCCCACCGACGGGGATCGATCCCAGAACGACCGCGCATCGAGCGAGCGCTTTACCACTGGGCTACGTCCCGCCCCTTTCAGTTTGAGAGGGAATAATAATTGCTTACTTAAGAAACAGAGTTACTCAAACATTAAAAATGTTTCCTGTAGTATTTTCGTTGGACACTACAATGATAGACAGCCACCAGTCTTGCAGGGGAGCTGCGCCACCAATCTTGCAGGGGAGCTGCGCCACTAATCTTGCAGGGGAGCTGCGCCACCAATCTTGCCGGGGAGCTGCGCCACCAATCTTGCAGGGGAGCTGCGCCACCAATCTTGCAGGAGAGCTACGCCACTGCGACAAAGCAATGCATTCCTGACGTAACGGCCATCGATCGCTTGCTGCCAGTTTAGGACCAACGAACATAATTCATAGCTTAGGCAGTATTCTACATTAATTATTCTGCGACTTTTCCGAACAGGTTATATCTTCATCATTATACGTGGTGACCTAACATGGCTTGTCTGGTTCATGTAAATAAATTATTACCATCACGTCAGGAGAATTTGTTCTAAGCAAACAAGAAATGTTTTGTTTAAAGATGCACTCAACACGTTATGTATGTACAGTTATATGGCGTGAGACGGATGATTAAGAATCACACAAACAATGAGAGAATGAACTGAATATCGCCCCTCCAGGGGCTACTATTTTCTATAAACAGGAAGGGATCTTTTATATGCACCATCCCACAGTCGGGATAAAATGAATGAATGAATGAATGAATGTTTAACGACACCCCAGCACGAAACATACATCAGCTATTGGGTGCCAAACTTTGGTAAATGCAAAAATAATGTGATGATAAACATCAAGTTAAAAATTCTCCAGTTAAATAATAAAATAAAAAACACAGTGTAAAGAACTGTGTAAAATTACAAAAAAACACAGATATATAATATTAAAATTTATAATAAAAGTAATTAAAAACTGCAATACAAGTTTCCATCACATTTCTTTGACCAAATATATCTTTTCTAGTTTCTTGCAAATGCTTACACTTCACCAAAATGTGGCGTACCGTCAGAGTACACTGACAATCCTCACACTGACGTGGAAGATCTTTCTTCAAGATAAATGAATGGGTCAAGTAAGTATGACCGATGCGAGCACGACACAAAACTATTTCATCCTTCCTGCACTGCCTGTAGGAGGACCGCCACTCTCCCAAGACTGACTTGCTAGCATGAATCTTGTTCGCAACCGCACCGTCCCAATCATGTTGCCAAGTCTAAAAGATAAATTGGTTGAAACAGGCGGGATAATACCATGACCTTTGTTACAACAGTTGAAGAGCGTTTACTTTCAGAGTAGCATTAATATACTTCAAATCATATCTTACTGGTCACTTCATCCTGCTTCGGAGGGTAAATCTGATACGAGCCAACGCCATTTCATAAATATCATTTTGAGTTACACTAACGTTTTGTCCTGACTCATCATTCAAATGTGTAACGATATTACTGAGAAGTTTTCATAATTTCACCACCTGTGTGTACAGCAACATCCCTAAGACAAAACAGACAATGTTGTAGATTATTCCCAGGACCAAACTTCGACATAGATGATGTCCAACACAAGATCATTTTAAAACTTGATTGATATAGATGAAAAGGAAACCCGCTGCCGCCGCACAGACTACTATCGATAAAGCAGCAAGAGAAGTTCCATATGACGTTCTCATAGGCAGGACAGTACATACCACAACCTTTGATGTATCAGTAGTGGAACACTGACTGGACCAGGCAAAAAGCCCGTGTTCATCAATGTCGACCAATCCTGCAACACATCCCTCCTTAATCAAAAGCATTTGGGTCAGATACATCGACAAATCAATAATAATTAAACTAAGCCTAAATCAGTAAACTCCCGCAACGTTTCGATCTCTCATTGTCATGGAAAAAGACTTGCAATGACAATATGATGTTGCTTAGGAGAGCGTTGTGAATTTGCGACAAAACCATTCAAGTTCGTATCTCTGCACAATGCAGAATCCAAAGGAAGTTTTAATAGGGGCTTATCCGAGTTGTAGTATTTAAATACGTTTATTTAGTTTTTATAGGATATTAAACGAGCTTCCATTTCATATCATGTTTATGTCCCGAGTAAAATAGTTTTTAATTGTCACGAACTTTGGCGAGTGACAATGAAAATTATTTCACAAAGGACATGAACATGAAACGAAATAGTAGCGAGTTTAATATCCTATTTATTACCCATAATCGATCTTAATTTATATCACCCAACTCGTTTGGTTGACGTTCCTGTAAGGTTGTAGTGCGTCAATCGATGATACAATCATGTGACGTCGAAATGTTACGTCCCACTTGGCGTCCTAATGGGACCTATCACTATGATACGTACACAGAACTTTTTATCCATATGGGTAATAAACATATATTATGCAATACACACGTGGTGCTAAAGTAATATAACTTAGATAATAAATTAGAATGGAAAATATACTCAACAAAATTAGTTAAGGGTTAGTAGATATTGTCGGCTGGTAATTCTTTAAATGTGGTAAAAAATTTAAAAACCCCCAGCTTCTTATGTTGTAAGGCGTCGTCGTTGTAGCATGTTCTTAAACTTAATACGGAGATGTAGCTCACTGATGCGCGGTCAGTCTGGGATCAACCCCCGTTGATGGGGCTATTGGACTACTTCTCGTCCCAGCCAGTGCATCACGACTGGAATATCAAAGGCCGTGGTATGTGCTATTCTGTCTGTGGGATGGTGCGTATAAAACAAATCCCTTGCTACTAATGGGAAAATATAGAGGGCTTCCTCTCTAAGACTAAATGTTATGACAACGTCATGCAAATTGTAGGCGTGTGACGTCATTAGAGATTGAGTCTGAACTCTAAAAGTTTTATAAGCACGGGCCCTGGTGCTTATAAAACTTTTAGAGTCTAGACTCGAGACTATAACAGTCTGAGACACTAATGTCATGACAACGCCATACAAACTGTATGCGTGTGACGTCATTAGAGATTTAGTCTGGACTCTAAAAGTTTTATAAGCACGGGCCCAGGATCGTAGCTGACTCACAGACCAGTTTGTTTACTAAAACAATGTTTAGAAGTCAACTGTAATCCAAACCTGTTAAAATAATACGACACTAGCAAAGAATTTTTAAAATATCTGCTGCCTCTTAATTAATTTTGCTGAGTATACAATTCAGCGAACATGAAACGTGCTTGTGAAAACGATCACAAAATACTGGCTTCGTAATACTAGCATAATACTGTGATACCTGATGTTCTGGACAACAAGATTAAACATAAATTCTTTTCTTTTTTTCGTTCTTATATTCGGTTATGGCTATTTGAGCCGTCTTTCTAGCAAAATATGTATCAAAATAGATGGAGTCATTATTTATACTTGTGCGTTGATAGACTCCCTACTAGTATATCAATTCCAGTGCAAAATGTTAACAATATCACCAATAGTAATTGATTTAGTTTAAGGTAACCTGACGAGACACACTCGTAATTCACGATAATATCGAAGCGTTTTCATTTCATTTAACTTGATATACTGATCGGATGTAATAGAATGTAGTGGTAGTGGTTTTCTCTCTCTCTCTCTCTCTCTCTCTCTCTCTCTCTCTCTCTCTCTCTCTCTCTCTCTCTCTCTCTCTCTCTCTCTCTCTCGATACCAAATATAAAATATATCGTAGTTTGAACTGTGCTGAGGTGCTATTAAACACACATTCCCTTCCTTTCATCCAACTTTGATCTACTATTCTCACAGTGCCACCCTTCACCAGTCTGACGATTCACGTCAATTTGTAATCAAATCGGCTTGGTGCTGGGCAAGTCAGTAACAGTTCAAGTAAACGCGATAACTGGATACAACTTTGAAAGGAAATGTGATGAGTCAGTAAAGTGAAAACAGATTACATATAAAAATAAGTAAGTTTTTTTTCTTTTTCAAATACAAAAACATGTTTTAAATTAAGAATAACATGGCGGTTTTTAACTATGACTACAATATTTGGTGTCGGGCGGGCGTTAAGTCTGTTACTTAATATGTGTGTGTATACAGTATTACAGTTCCAGTGCTTCAAACACTAAGTTTTTATCCATCAAGTTATGTAAACAACATCTAGAGAAATGTTCTCAGCATGTTGTTTTTTCCCCGGGGTGTGTCTGATCTCGTGCTTGAACCTTAAAAAAAGAGTAACGCAGTTACAGTTTATTTTGTTTATTAATCATCAGCTATTTGGTAATTCTGACGTATAGTCTTAGAGGGAAATGCGCTATATTTTTCCATTTGTAGCAAAGGATCTTTTATATGCACGATCCCACAGACAGGATAACACATACCACGGCATTTGATATACCAGTCGTGGTTCACTGGCTAAGACGAGAAATAGCCCAAATGGGCACATCGACCGGGATCGATCCTGGCACGTGAACAGAGTATAATAGTCTTCCCTACATTACTCGCATTTACCATTTTAAGAGTTAAGTCCACGAGGGTCTGTCTCCCATGTGCAATTTTGGGTATACTTTAAAACTTTTGGTTGTTACTGTCAGGCCATCGATGTATTCAAAAACACTGTTGGCAATTTTCCATTGGCCCCTGAGAGCCCCCATCTTGCATTTGAAAAATAACAGTCGTCTGCTACCTTTTTTGGTCAATATCTACTTGTAATCCATATAAAATCATGATTTAAACTGCTAAATTAACATTTTAACGTCAGTGATGTCATGTATTATTTACCGTTCTTAGTTCTGTTCAACAAATGATCATGGGGACAGAAGGGTGTGGGAGGCCATTTTGTTAAAAATATTCACCAATTGTAATGTTTTGAGTTATTATGTTAAAAGGTGAATTATTGGTGTTTCAAAATAGGAAATGTTTGTGTTACAACTTTTTAGCAGGCCCAGTATAATCATTTCAAACTGTTAGATTATCATTATCACAGATCTAAAAAGAAAATTAACCAATACAAAAAAGTGGGAGAATTGTTTTTGTATTCACTGTAAATGTCGATTTCAGAGTTCATAAAAAATATTCACACGTTTTAACAATGAAAGTAAGAGAAGCAATACATACCTATACTTTAAAATTAATCTATAAAATATTTATGTTTTAGTGATTTAATTTTACAGAATTCAATAGCCTATATTATGAAAACTAAAATCTCTATTAACATGTGCAATAACACCGACTCGGCGTGTATATCATATTGTATACACCTACTCAACACTTTTATTCCATTTTTAATCGAGACGCGGAGTTTTACATTATAAATAAAATATATATGTCAGTACATGTTTATGCTCGTCTGAATCTGATGTCCAATATTCATTATAGACGCGATGCTGTGTCTCTCATCTATGCCCCGTAACACGCAATCCTCCTATTGATGCTTTTTATGGCTTTTTCTGGGCCATGGAATGCACGTAGGCCATTACCGTGTTGCTGATGTTTTATGGTGTTACGGACGTTACACGCTTTTTATGGGATTGTTGTTTTTCCTGTCACACATCATTAACGCAGGCATTAAAAGCTAATTAACCCGGTTTTGCTATAAACTTGTCGCCAGAGGTTCATCAAAATGCATAATTGATTGCTCAGGTCGCGGTAATGCCTGGAGGGATTTTCAAAGAATCATCAAAGTCTTTGGCTCCTAACACCTATAGAAGCCTTCCACATCAAGATTCACACTACGTGCCAGTCTTTGTTATTTTTCAATGTTTTTTTTTTAACAAGGTTAGTTTTTTTTATATTGGTTTTCATTACAAACGTCAGTGCTTAATAATTAACATAGGCCATTAGGAGGAACCTTGCTGAACACCCCCACCTTGAATTATTTACTTCGCCTGCCATATTTCTGCGGACATTAACATCAGATTATTAGGGTCTGTCCTGGAATAAATTTATATCGATTAACCAATTTATTAATAATCACTACATACTGAACACATTTCTAGATAGTTCTGAATGGGGACGTTGAGCGAAAAAAAATGGTGCCACACGTATTAATATTTTCTGTTAAAAATTTTAACCGTAACAACACAGTTAAATTTTATTATATGTAAATGTGGACGTTCATGAAACAATTTTTTTTTTAATTGTTTATTATTGTCCTTTTACAGAAGTAAAAAAAAAAGGGGGGGGGGGGGGGGGAAAGAAATGTTTTATTTAAGCACTTAACACGTTTTTATTTACGGTTAAATGACATAGGGCATATTATGCTGGGCTATTTAAATATTACAACAGTCAACCTTGTAGTAACCATTAAAGGAATCATTTTGTTAAAGTTTTTATTAAAACAAAATTATTATGTTTTTGTTTTATGAAGACCTATTCCCTAATCCGGACAATATTAAGTAGATACAGACAGTAATAACATGACAGATGGTGATGTAATGCCTGAGCGAAACTCACATAAAATACTTTCTTTTTCTTATAACTAGATTAGTTTAATAGTTTTCAATGATTTTTATGTTTGTATATCACCAAAAACATTGATAATAAATCAGAGAATGGGGCCACCGAGGTAATTCGATCCTACGACGCATGCACCCAAGGCAAGCATTTGTTTTTTGATTGTGGGTATATAAAGTTTGTTTTGTTTAACGACAACACTGGAGCACTGATTGAAAGATGTTCCTCGTTAAATGATTGCAACAGTACTGCAAAAATAGTACAGTGTGTAAATGAAAACCATAATTATAATAAAAATCGTATATCTGCACAAAAAAATCAAAAGGATGTTTCAGCAAGGTCACGACTTCTCTAATGAATGAGTAAACCCATTGTGTTAAAGAAAAGAAAGAAAAATCAATGTTCCATCGGCAAAATGCTGACATTTCCAGAAGAATATTAAATAAAAAACGTACCTTGAAATAGAAGAAATGGCTTCAGCATGCTAACACATTCTAAAGGATTCCCTTTTCAATAAAATGGCCACGAATGGTCCCAAACCACCCACTCCCTCACCGCCCCCCATTTTATTTATGGAGACTGTCAAACAACAAACTCTAAAGTGGTCTAATCAATTAATTCCTGTTTCCACCAGGTCTAAAATAAGCAGAATACTTCTGCATTTGTTTTTGTGTTTATCGGACGCTCTGGCACCATGAAGAGATGGTAATAAGCGGCATGGGAGTCATCAGCGCGCACGTGCTGCGGGGAAGCAGAGCATGATGAGATCGTTTGAACATACATTGATGAGCTTTAGTGCTATCTAATTGTTTTATTGTTTTTTATCACTGCCAACAAGGGTAGTTACTTGACGGGAGTTATGCCAATATTTAGATAATAATCTCTGATGGCGTTTTCAAAGGCCGTGTTGCTGTCGGGCATTGTATATAAATTATATGTTAATTTTAATGTCAACTCCGTAATACAGTTCCGCAGAGAAAACATAACAACAACAATAGAATATAATGTTTGACGCAGAAAGGCCAGCACGTGCTAATTAAAATTAGCGAGACTCTGGTTTTCCCATTTTCCTATTCTTTCTTTTTCTTTCTTTTTTTCTTTCATGATATTTTATTCTTATTAACAAACAATTGCCGATATCTCATCCGCGGTAAACGTCATATCTGTGGTCTCAACCACTTGTTTTCGTGTCTTGTGCTCGCCTGAAGTGCTTGCGTCGCAGGATCGAACAACCTTGGTGGATCCATTCAAATGATGGGGTTTTTTTCCGTTCCAATCAGTGCAGCAGCACTGGACAAAGACCGTGGTGTGTGCTTTCCTGTCTATGGGAAAGTGCATATAAAAGATCCCTTGCTG
Source organism: Gigantopelta aegis (assembly GCF_016097555.1). Taxonomy (NCBI): domain Eukaryota; kingdom Metazoa; phylum Mollusca; class Gastropoda; order Neomphalida; family Peltospiridae; genus Gigantopelta; species Gigantopelta aegis. The sequence goes on from NC_054707.1 coordinate 7,348,110, forward strand.
CTAATGGAAAAATATAGCGGGTTTCCTCTCATGACTATATGTCCGAATTACCACATTTTGACATCCAGTAGCCGATCATTAATTAATCAATATGCTCTAGTGGTATCGTTAAATAAAACAAACTTTAACTCGTGTCTTGTGTTAATTTGTTTGATAAATCTATAATTCCCATACAATAGGATCAAATGCAAGCAAATAAAAGCGGCAAATTGTTTGTCTGCTTGTCTGTTTGTCTATCTGTCTGGTTGTCTGTCAGTCTGTGCTCATCTATTATCATCACATATTTTCACGTGTTCTACTAAGTTACGACGCCGTGTTCCTTACATGTAAAATGTATACATGTGTATCGTGTGCATTTATACATTATTTAAGGTGAATCCGGTGGAACAAATAAAGTATGCATGTTTTCAATTATAATGGGTTATCTTCCGTGTTAATTTCATTGGCTTTGACGTCTAAATCACCACTAAACAGCCAATCGTATGCCTTTAAATCGATATCTAACATATGTTGCGTATTGTCATAAAGCTAAAGATATAGAAACATTGCATGAAGAATTCTGCACCAAAAAAAAAATAATAATATAAAAAAATACTAGTAATACGTAAAGGCACGTGTAACGAGTTTATATATATATTGAACTTGGGCGCTTTCCGATGCAAAATAGTGAGGAAATTAAGAATTTTTAAATTTTGGAATAAGTTATATATCACAAATAATTGTATTTTACGGGCTCTATGTAGGAGAAAGGAAGGAAATGTTTTATTAACGACGCACTCAACACATTTTATTTACGGTTATATGGCGTCGGATATATGGTTAAGGACCACAGAGATATGGAGAGAGAAACCCCGCTGTCGCCACTTCATGGGCTACTCTTTTCGATTAGCAGCAAGGGATCTTTTATATGCACCATCCCATGGACAGGATAGCACATACCAAGGCCTTTGATATACCAGTCGTGGTACACTGGCTGGAGCGAGAAATAGCCCAATGGGCCCACTGACGGGGATCGATCCCACCTTTATGTAGAAATGCAGCATTATGAAGACAGCTGGTTAACGAATATCAGACAGGAACTCGGCAGGATGGGTTTCAGTTATATATGGAATTTAGAAAAGTTAGATAATAATTTTTTTACCATAATAAAAGAAAGATTACGGGATGTATATATGCAGGAATGCTATAGCAGAATACAAACTACACCAAAAGGAAGTCGTTATCAATATTTATTAAACGAATTTAAGTTACTGGAAAAAAAACCAATAGGATTGCTTTATTTAAAAGAATTAGCAAATATAAAAATGTTGAAAACCCCACACACAAAGACTATGTACAGTTTGTAATTCCAATAAAATCGAAGATGAATTCCATTTTATACTGCAATGTCACCGATATAATGATCTGAGACAAACATTTATTAAAGCGTATTATTACAGACGACCTAGTGTTTTAAAACTAATTCAACTACTAAGTACTGAAAATATTAAAGAGCTCAATAATTTTGGGAAATATTTAATCCGCAAATAATTTAAGAAATAATTTGATTTAATCTAGTTGTATCTGTATTGTGTGTTTGACATTTACCATATAATGTAAAATCATTCCGCACCATTATACTATACATATTGTATATAGACATGTATTTATTATGTATGCTAATGAGTTGTAAAACTTCAGGCAATAAATAAACTTGTAAACTTGCCGGTGTTCTGTCAAAGGGGTGAATAAAAATATAGTCAAGTTTTTTACTCTCGAGAAATGTGTCTGTACGTAAAGTTTGTAAAATCGTTATTCTGTTTCTTTTTTTCTTTCTTTTTTATACCAACAGACAGATACAGTGCGAAATGTAATGTGTTAAAACTTAATTATTGAAAAGCAATAATTGTCTTTTTCCTTGAAGCATTTATTTCCCGCTGTAATTTCCCGTGAGAACGCTTTTTAAGGCTCTTAAGTCTCAGTTTTATTTAATCCAATAACATTTATGAAGTTCAAAATTAAACATTAAAATCTTTTTGATGTTGCAGTAGTCTCATTGCTGTCACTTTTTACTACATTTTAATATTTAGCAACACAATTGAATTTCCTAAACACAGTAATGTTTTACTTTTTCTGGGGAAAAATCTACAAAATGAAAGAGCTTATAAATGTTTATTATTAAGCTTTTTGCAGTATTTATATTATTATGTCGTGGGATTCACCGTTGGTGGTGTATTTATCATCATGGACGTCTGCTGCAGGTTCGAATCCAGTTAATGTACACTTTTGAACTTTGTTTTAAATTTTGTAGTTATTAAATTCTATTTTGTCATAGTAGATATTGACGTATGTTTATGACTAAATGGTGAATGTTTGCATTGTTTTGGAATGTAAACGGTATGGTATACTGTGTGACCATTACGAATAGCAATTTTGTAAATACAGGTAGCTCAATAAAATAAATATAATAATAACAGCGTGAAATATAGGTAGCTCAATAAAATAAACATAACAACGTAACCGTTAGACTTAGTGTGAAATATAGGTAGCTCAGTAAAATAAATATAAGAATACAACAGTAAGTCTGTTAGTGTAAAATATAGGTAGCTCAATAAAATAAATATAAGAATACAACAGTAAGTCTGTTAGTGTAAAATATAGGTAGCTCAATAAAATAAATATAAGAATACAACAGTAAGTCTATAGTTGTTCAGTAAAGTAAACATAATAGTACAACAGCAATACTGTTATTGTTAAATATATGTAGCTCAATAAGATAAAAATAGCACAACAGTTAGACTTGTAGTGTAAAATATAAGTAGCTCAATAAAATAAACATAACAACACAAAAGCGAAACTGTTAGTGTAAAATATAGATAGCTCAATAAAATAAACATAACAACGCAACAGCGAAAGTGATAGTGTAAAATATAGATAACTCAATAAAATAAACATAACAGCGAGACTTAATCTAAAATCAATTGCGTGACAGGTGGTTGAACATCGAATGTAAGGCTGGGAGGACATGGATTCGTGTCTCGTTGTCGGATTCATCCACATTATTGCACAGCTTGGTTAAAACTGGCTACATTCTGGTTAGAGTTCTACATTACAGATCACATAGCCACATTGTTATTGTTTAAGCCCGATCAATACTGACCCCGCTGAGAAATCATTAATAATGCATGCACCCGGCTCTTCCCACGCATCACAAAAACACACACGGCTCGCCGGGTGTGCGATGGACTATAATAAGCAGGTTTTCTTTCAGTAACCGCTGTTGTTGAATAATTTTGAACTCATGGATTGTAAAAATATTGTTTGACGGTTTAAATGTATTTTTAAGTCAAACTTTAAACTTGTTTGAATGTACTATCACTGTCACTGTCACTACACCATCTTCTCTCTCACTATCCACTAACAAACTAACAACTAACCCACTGTCCTGGACAGACAGCCCAGATAGATGAGGCGTGTGCCCAGGACATCGTGCTTGAACTTTCATTGGATATAAGCACGAAAATAAGTTGAAATGAAATGTCAGTCGAACATGGATTGTTTGAATGTACTGTAAATTAGACATAAATAATTTGAATGCATTGTAACATGGATTGTTTGAATGTACTGTAAATTAGACATAAATAATTTGAATGCATTGTAACATGGATTGTTTGAATGTACTGTAAATTAGACATAAATAATTTGAATGCACTGTTAGTCAAACATGGATTGTTTGAATGTACTGTAAATTAGACATAAATAATTTGAATGCATTGTAACATGGATTGTTTGAATGTAAGTCAAACTGTGATTTTTAAAATGTACTGTAAATGAAATATATATAATTTGAATGCACTGTCAGTCAAACATGGATTATTTGAATGTACTGTAAAATAGATGTAGATAATTTGAATGCATTGTAACATGGATTGTTTGAATGTACTGTAAAATAGATATAGATGATTTGAATGCACTGTAACATGGATTGTTTGAATGTACTGTAAAATAGATATAGATAATTTGAATGCACTGTAACATGGATTGTTTGAATGTACTGTAAAATAGATATAGATAATTTGAATGCATTGTAACAATTATGATGTCCAGAAATGCATTGGTTATAGAGATATTCATATTCTAACCAAGAAAATGTAAGTAAATTGTAATTTTAACAATGTAAAAAATATTTTATCCGCCGGAAACCTTTTAAAATGGATAAAAACTCAGGATAGGCCCTTTAAGGATCAAGCAGCATCGATCAGTTTGTTTTGTTTAACGACACCACTAGAGCACATTCATTTATTAATCATCGGCCATTGGATGTCAAACATTTGTTAATTGTGATAAGTAGTCATCAGAGGAAACCCGCTAGAGCATGGGGGATTTTGTTATAGCTAGCTACTTTGTTTTGTTTAACGACACCACTGGAGCACATTGATTTCTTAATCACGTCTAACATTTAGTAATTCTTACATATGACCGGCCTCGGTGGCGTCGTGGTTAGGCCATCGGTCTACAGGCTGGTAGGTGCTGGGTTCGGATCCCAGTCGAGACATGGGATTTGTAATCCAGATACCGACTCCTAACCCTGAGCGAGTGCTCCGCAAGGCTCAGTGGGTAGGTGTAAACCACTTGCACCGACCAGTGATCCATAACTGGTTCAACAAAGGCCATGGTTTGTGCTATCCTGCCTGTGGGAAGCGCAAATAAAAGATCCCTTGCTGCCTGTCGTAAAAGAGTAGCCTATATGGCGACAGCGGGTTTCCTCTAAAAAACAGTGTCAGAATGACCATATGTTTGACGTCCAATAGCCGATGATGAGATAAAAAATCAATGTGTTCTAGTGGCGTCGTTAAATAAAACAAACTTTACTTTTCTTACATATAGTCTTAGAGAGGAAACCTGCTAAAGTTTTTCATTAATAGCAAGGGATCTTTTATAGGCACCATCCTACAGATAGGATAGCACGGCCTTTAATATACCAGTCGTGATGCACTGGCTAGAACAAGAAAAGCCAATGGGCCCACCAACGGGAATTGATCCTAGACCTACCGCCCCGGATCTTTTATATGCACTTTTTCAGAGGCAGGACAGAACACACCACAACCTTTAATATATCAGTCTCGAGGTACTTGTTGGGTGGTGAAATTAGTGTGTGTGTGTGTGTGTGTGTGTGTGTATGTATGAGTGTGTGTGGGTGTGTCTGTGTATGTCTCTGTGTGTGTGTTTAGTGTGTGTGCGTGTGTGTGCATGTGTGTGTGTGCCTGTGTATGTGTGTGTATGTATATGCATGTGTGTGTGTGTGTGTGTATGTGTGTGTATATGTGTGTCGGTGTGTGTGTGTGTGTGTGTGTGTGTGTGTGTGTGTGTGTGTTTGTGTGCGCGCGCGTCTCTTTGTAAAATTGGGTGTGTGTCACTCTATTTCTAGCGAGTCTATTAAAAGTAGTTTATGGATTGTTCTTCACAGTGTCATTCATTTTTGCCACCAGGAGACGCTGTGACAGTGGAAACGCGAGGACTCTTCACGCCGAGAGTGACACGCGACGCGCACGGTCAGTAAGTAATCGAGATATCGCCTGCCAGTCTCCCGAAACCTCATTACAAAGAGTCAAGTCTCCATTAAGGGCAGTTCCACAATCGATTACTTGGAGGGTAGGAGCTTGAGTTTTCTCGTTATAAATCAAATTAATACAACTGTATTAGACCCTCCCCCCCCCCCCCCCCAACGCACTCGCCCAATCCATATCATTATCCGCATGTCTCCAATTTTTCCGGAACTAAATAAGTGCATCTGAATGCATTTTTAAACTACGGCTTTTTTATCCACGCCTATTATAATTTATTGCGACACTTACTCTACATAAGCAAAATTAAAGTTTGTTTTGTTTAGCGACATCACTAGAGCACATTGAGCACATTGATTAATTCATCATCGGCTACTGGGTGTCAAACATTTGGTAATTTTGTCATATAGTTTTAGAGAGGAAAACCGTTACATTTCCCCATTATAGCAAGGGATCTTTTATATGCACACACAGGATAGCACATACCACGGGATTTGATATACCAGTCGAGGTGCACTGTTTGGGACGAGAAAAAGACCAATAGGATGGGGATCGATCCTAAACCGACCGCTTATCAAGTGAGCGCTTTACGACTGGGCTATGTCCTCCAACGAGAGAGCATCCGAATGCATTTTAAAACTAAGGTTATTTGATCCATATCTATTTAATTTATTGCGACACATAGTCAGATAATCAGAGAGGAGCGTCTACAGCAAGCCGTCATTTAAATACATACTTTCCTAAACACAAGACATTACACACCAAGACATTTCATCATTCTTCGTGACAATTTCTAATCACTAATTATTAAAATGCAGTTGGCTTGGATTTTTGTTGTTTTGTTTTTCATTAAATAACATGTACAAATGTGGGTACGAACTGGTATGCCGATGTTCCTCTGGTTACGAACTGGTATGCCTTTGGGTACGAACTGGTATGCTTTCGGGTACGAACCGGTATGGTACGAAACGGTATGGTACGAACCGGTATGGTACGAAACGGTATGGTTACGAAACGACCTGATACCGTTGGAAAGGCAACCAAAGGAGCCCAGGCAACCGCCCTACTACTGAGCTTCACCGCGTACTACGTAAATCACACAAAGTCGTGATGTGTCCACTGAACCCATCACATTTAGGTTAACTGGTTTTTAATAAAACAGATTCTCCAAGCTTCAATCACCCATCATTTCATTATGCCTATGCCATTTCCGTAACATTGCATGTACTTAATAATATAGCTGACCTAGTTAACTAACGGCTAGACATTCATGTCACGTATTTTATATAAATACACCAAAGACTGTGTAATTATTTTGCTTTAATTTTTATAGGCATATAGCTGAAAGTATACAGTTTATGTTTCAAAGCAAAAATTAATAAATATATTTGACCAGAACCGCCATTATCGTGACATAGCATCTTTAAGACTAGTAAATACTGGCTTCGCACCCTGATACCGGCACCCACCCAAAGCCAGCTTTAACAGTTCATTAGGTAGGTGGAAGATCACCACACTAACCTCTCTCTCACGAACCACTGACCACTAACCACTAACCACTGACCACTGACCACTAACCACTGACCACTAACCACTAACCACTGACCACTGACCACTGACCACTGACCACTGACCACTGACCACTAACCACTAACCCACTGTCCAGGACAGACAGCCCAGATAGCTCAAGTGTGGAATTGGATTGGAATTAAGCACGAAAATATACTGAAGCAAACAAGAGCCTAACAGTGTTGTCACTTGTCAGCAGGTATAACTATTTCACTTATAGTTATTTTAGTACTTGTATCCAATTCAGGATCAAGCCCGCTGTCCTGGGCACACGCCTCAGCTATTTGTTAGCGGTTACTGAGAGAGAAGTCGGTTTAGTGGCCTTACACCTGTACATCGTAGGGAGCCAGTACCGGCAGGCGAACCCAGTACCTACCAGCCTTCATTCTGATGGTTTAACCACTACACCGCCGAGCCGGAACCTGACCTCTTGTCTTTGACTCCACTGACAGTGTCGCCCCTTGTCAGCAGGTACAACTCGACCATTTCAAATCAGTTCGTGTGTGACGACCAGCGACCTGCGTTCATTAGTCCGCCCGTTCTACACGAGCGCTTGACTGACGTGTCCTCGGGGCGCCATGACGCTAAACACGCGGTTGCTGGTTTACTGGATCTGCTATCGGCGTGTGACAAAACGTCGCAGTTTGTTTGTAACACTTTACGTGATAATTGATAGAAAACGCGCACCGTTCTGTGAATGCTTCCACGTTATTCCAGAAAATGGGGCATGACAAATTCAATAATGGTGTTTGCCTTCATTTCCAGATGGAGAAACGGTGAACACATCTCGATTCATTACACGCCGAGGTTTTCCTCGGGGCAAGGTCACATGGAATAGCTCTGTTTCTGTCTTTGTCTGTCTGTATCTCTCTGTCTGTCTGTCCCCCCCCCCTCTCTCCCCCCCCCCCCTCTCTCTCTCTCTCTCTCTCTCTCTCTCTCTCTCTCTCTCTCTCTCTCTCTCTCTCTCTCTCTCTCTCTCGCTCGCTCGCTCGCTCCCTGATGACTCTATCTCTTTTTATCTCCACTAAATATTAATTCGCCAAAAGGTCACGGCATCCTGCTTACTGTTAGTGATAAAGTGAGCATTGTTATTAGAAATCATTAAAAGTTATTAATATAAGTTAATGGGGTTTATGATGCTTTAACACGAATGGTATTTCAGATCCGTGTATCGAATTACATATTAACTACAACAGTAACTTATCTTGGGAATTACATACTTAAATATTTAAAATCTTAAAGGTTGTTTTGTTGTTTGGAACAATTAACCTAATTTCTTCGATAAAAAGATACTTTTGTTATGGCGGTATTAAGTACTTTCCCAAGAGTGGGTTTTGTTCACGGTGAAGGATTCTTCCATACAAATTACAAGGCATGGGATTGTGTTTTAATGATAATGATGATGATGATGATGATGATACACTGTATCTCAAGGGGCGAGACGTAGCCCAGTGGTAAAGCGTTCGCTCGATGCGTGGTCGGTCTGGGGTCGATCCTCGTCGGTGGACCCATTGGACTATTTCTCGTTCCAGCCAGTGCACCACGACTGGCATATCAAAAGCCGTGGTATATACTACCCTGTCTGTGGGATGGTGCATATAAAAGATCCCTGGCTGCTAATTGAAAAGAGTAGCCCATGAAGTGGCGACAGCGCGTTTCCTCTCTCAATATCTGTGTGGTCCTTAACCATATCTCTGACGCCATATACACTTAGCCCAGGTGGGCACTTTGTTACGTAATACCTTCGCGCGACCGTGCATCCCATTATGCACTTAGTCCAGATGTGGAGGCCATGTGGCCAGTAGTTACTTAATACCTCTGCGAGTGCGGTTTCGACGACCGTGATTTTGGCGACTAGGCGTCAGTAAGTCTGGCGATCTAAGAAAAATATGCCGGCGTGGTCTCTGTGGAAATACCACTTGATAGGGGGAGGACCGCGATGTGCCCCCAGGCGATATTCGGTTTTATAATAAATAGCTAGGGTTTTAGAGATATCAGGGAGAAACATATTGGAAGGCTCCCAGGGAACGTTAGTCCGTTTAGACTTGGTAAATATCATTTCTGCTCTGTTGTATAACCTTGATGTAATTGATGTGACTTTAAATATTTTAATACTGTATTATACCAATATTATTTAGACGGTGCTGCCGGTCATCTGACGCAGTATACTGTAGGCTCACTGTTCTAAATAATTATTAAGGCTTAGCCAGTCATCCTACAGGACCTAGGTAAACTGTAGGTTATTGTCT
>NC_054707.1:7362470-7364970 GCF_016097555.1 Gigantopelta aegis
CATGTCTATGTCGTAAAACAGGCATATCTATGTCTATAATCATGTCTGAACTAAAGTTTGTTTTGAGCACTTTGAGTATTATTCATCGGCTATTGGATGTCAAACATTTGGTAATTTTGACATACAGTCTCGGGGAGGAAACTCGCTACATTTTCCCACATATAGTAAGGGATCTTTTATATGCACTATCCCACAGAAAGGATAGCACATACCACGGCCTTTGATATACCAGTCGTGGTGCACTGGCTGGAACAAAAACATGTCATCAATTGAAAACAATAGTTGCATTGCGAGATCGTAAAGTTGGGTGGGTTTAGTGATCGAGGCTCGTGGTCTACTGCCTTATATTTAGTACATTGTTATACTTATCAGAAAGTACTCAATATCATTTGTGTCACTAAAACCTAGTCATGTATGCAGTATTTTTTTTATAAGTTTATTTTATGCTATGATTGTGAAGTATGATGTTTTACCCAAAGTTGTATTTAGAAAGAAGGAAGGAAATGGTTTATTTAACGACGCACTCAACACATTTTATTTACGGTTATATGGCGTCGGGTATTAGAAAGAATGCATTTGAAGTTTTGTAAGCAAACATTAGGCGTGAAACAGAACTGTCAGAATGATTTTGTGTATCGGTATGCTGAATTGTGAACATATTCTTTGATAATAAATAGACACCATCGAATTATTAAGTATTATTAAGTTTGGGTTAAAAATTAGTAAAACATCTGATAAAAAAATATTAAAATATGCTATAATTATGATGTTACACGACATTATTGCATCTCCTAATAAGATTAATTGGGCTATGTACTCGTATGTTTGCTGACACTAGATTTTCAGAAGTATCCAACAACCAAGGTGTTACAAATGAAGTTTGTTTCTTATCGGCAACGTTTACAAGATATATATGTACGAAAAAAGTTTAAGGAGAAAAGTAGAACGAATTGATTTATTCATCATCGTCTATTAGATGTGAAACATTTGGTAATTTTGAAATGTAGTCTTAGAGAGGAAAGCCACTACATTTTTTTTTATTAGTAGCAAGGGATCTTTTATATCCCACAGACAGGATAGGACATACCATGGCCTTTGATATACCAGTCGTGGTGCACTGGCTGGAACGACAAATAGCCCTATGGACCCACCGAAAGGGATCGATCCTAGATCGATCCGTGCATAAAGCGAGCGCTTTACCACCGGGCTACCTCTGCTCCTATGTCATATCACGGGAAGTAAAATAAAGTTTGTTTTGCTTAACGACACCACTAGAGCACATTGATATATTAATCATCGGCTATTGGATGTCAAACATTGGTGATTCTGACCAAAGAGGAAACCCGCAACAATGCAGCTTAATGCAGAAAGGGATCTTTTATATGCACTTCCCCACAGACAGGAAAGCACATACCACGGTCTTTGACCAGTTGTGGTGGGAAGTAAAATAACACCAAAGAACAACAGACTTCAGAAGGACGTCTGACACAAGGTCATCTCAGTAATGAAGTCGGACAAAACCGAAAAATGAATGTTGCCACCATTCCTGATCAAGGATTACGTCTGCTTCCTGCAAGAACCTTTTTTTTTACTTCTCACCAATCAGATTGGAAATTGATCGATACTAGGTGGCGCGCACGACCACACTAATAGCTCTCTGATTGGAAGGGCTAGCTCATAATGTTCATTTGTATTTTTATTACGTTAAACAGACAGTTCCCTCTCCAACTGCACATTGATTTTTTAAGGACACTCAAATCATTGAGAAAGAGAGAGAGAGAAAGAGAGAGAGAGAGAAAAAAAAACCCCACCAAGATGTGCTATTATGTGAAAGCGCGGAGGCCAGCGCTGTAAAAGTCTACGCAAACTGAGTTCTTAATCCAATCATCTCTTCATAAACCTTCATTGCAGACTACCATCATGTCACGTGCACGTCAATGTTAGTTTGTTTCTAGATTTATACGCCGCGAAGCCAATTAGGGTATTAAATTATAGTGGAACACACGCCAATGGATGTTTTATAGCTAAAAGGGGGGGGGGGGGGGGGGAACCTTGCTGCTTTTTTGTTTATTCCGCAGAAAAATGTAGAAATTTTCTTTTTGTCGAGCAATCATCAAGAAAAAAAAGCACACGCTTTAATCATCACACTGCTTGTCAAAAAGTACCTGTTCTGCGTCCATTTTCATGGCGGAGTTAAATTATGCATACAACATCAATTGATTTTTGCTTTTAAGAGGGAATAAATATAACTTTGTTGCCGGGAGAAGCCGCAATCGGAGAGGAGGATATCTCAAAAAGCACAGGTAATTGATTGCCTCAAACGCCCGTACCGAAAGCACATGCTAAGAATACCGGAAAGCACTCTTCTGTTATGAAGGTATAGAAGTGGAGCACTAATGTTTATTTCCCAGGAGTACCTGCATCGCACGATGCCAGGTTGCTAATTGGATCTGCTGTGACGTCACAAATCCGCAGTGCTCAGCTGTTAATAGCAAACTTA
>NC_054707.1:8122470-8224970 GCF_016097555.1 Gigantopelta aegis
ACAAGTTATTTATTTCTGAGCTGCTTGTTTTCTAAATTACACACAAAAATAGTATATTTTTGTTATTTCCAAAAAAAAAGAAAAAAAAAAAGGTGTTTGTTTAGCTGGGGTTTTTTCGGTGTATTTTTGGGGCGCATGACCCGACCCATCCCCTAAAAACACCAGTAGCCAGTCTAGACTTCCTGTACACAATTTCCTGCACATGCGCCTGTTTGACTAAATATTTCGTTTGCTATAAATTGATTAGGCCTATATACATTGCATTATAAAGTGTAACTTTTGCTGTAATAACAGCTAAATATATAGTTTAACCTAAAAACACCTACCTATAGTAACAGTACTTGTTTTGTTTACATCAAAATATATGTGTTAAAATATTTATGTTAAAATGAAGACATTGTTCTATACATGATTATAAGCGTAAGTGGCAGGCAAAACAAAAAACCTAATATTTTAAAAACAATTTTACCTCCCCCCCTCAAAAAAAAAACAATAGAAGAAAAAAAGAGAAAGAAAACCCCATTAACAACAACAAATCTACTCCCAAATAAACAATAGCCTACAAAACAAGCCCACACACCAGTACACACGCACAACCAAAAACATAACCCAGATTAACACGCAAATTTGAAAAAAAAGGTTTTATCTATGTACATATGCCAGTGGCGTATGAAGGTGGCAAGGCGGGGGGGGGGGGGGGGGGGGGGGGGATGTACGTACACACACACACACACACACAGAGAGAGAGAGAGAGAGAGAGAGAGAGAGAGAGAGAGAGAGAGAGAGAGAGGTAACCAGAGATAAAATGAGGAGGGGAGGTGGGTACAGGAGAAAGAACCTGTTGACAAGTGTATGATAACATGTATTCAGAGAGAGAGAGAGAGAGTGAGAGAGATTGGTGGCGCAGGAAGGTACCAAAAAGTGTTGGGAGGGGGCCACACTTTTATATTTACACACTTTTGACGATTGAAGTAAAAAAGTTTGTTTTATTTAACGACGCCACTAGAGCACATTGATTTTTTTGTCTTATCATCGGCTATTGGACGTCAAACATATGGTCATTTTGACACTGTTTTTAGAGGAAACCCGCTGTCGCCACATAGGCTACTCTTTTTACGACAGGCAGCAAGGGGTCTTTTATTTGCGCTTCCCACAGGCAGGATAGCACAAACCATGGCCTTTGTTGAACCAGTTATGGATCACTGGTCGGTGCAAGTGGTTTACACCTACTCATTGAGCCTTGCGGAGCACTCACTCAGGGTTTGGAGTCGGTATCTGGATTAAAAATCCCATGCCTATACTGGGATCCGAACCCAGTACCTACGAGCCTGTAGACCGATGGCCTGCCACGACGCCACCGAGGCCGGTCGATTGAAGTAAGACAACGTGTCACGATAGGCATGCACGTAATAGCTGATCAATGGAACACCCCCAAAATCAAAACAAACATGCAGTTTATTACTGAATACAAAAATCAACATTAAAGTGGGGTTTTTTTTATCAGTCTGCTACCATTGCTAAAATTTCCTCAACTAACAGGGCCTTTTTAACGACTATAATTACACATTAAAGGGTTCTTGTTGAAATATCAAATTCTGTATATGCTGTTTGTTTCTGACCGTAATAATGTTCGTAGTAGCTTCAATTTAATTTTTTATCTTCTTATTTATTATGTTTTCCGTATGTACGAAATTATTGGGAGGTTTGGGCTTCTACTAAAGTTAAAACGACACCAAAAAACCGGGAATATAGAGAAATTGCTATTCTAAAGAGGAAAATGCATTTAATATGTAATGTTCAGCCAGTGCACCACGACTGGTATACCAAAGGCCGTGGTATGTGCTGTCCTGTCTGTGGGATGGTGCATATAAAAGATCCCTTGCTACAAATGGAAAAATGTAGCGGGTTTCCTCTCTATGACTATGTCAAAATTACCAAATGTTTGACATCCAATTGCAGATGATTAATAAATCAATGTGCTCCAGAGGTGTCGTTAAACAAAATAAAGTTTTAATATGTAATGTTCATCATAAGAAAGAGTCTGTTAATGGGAAACATGTTATAATGGCAGCAAACTGAGTGCAGTTTCTTTAACACGGACAGCGGACACACACATGTAAATGTCAAACACGCGAACCAAATGAAAACTATTATTAAATCATGTTTGTTTTGAAACTATCGTCTCAACTGCTACCTGGTATTTATTTCTAGCGTACTGTCTTTAAATACAACGGGTGGGAGGTGGGGGGGGGGGGGGGGCGTAGCCCAGTGGTACAGCGCTCGCTCGATGCTCGGTAGATGTAGGATCGATTCACGTCGGTGGGCCCTTTGGGCTATTTCTCGTTCAAGTCAGTGCTCCACAACTGGTATATCAAAGGCCGTGCTATGTACTACCCTGTCTGTGGGATGGTGTATATAAAAGATCCCTTGTTGCTAATCGAAAAGAGTAGCCCGTGAAGTGGCGACAGCGGGTTTCCTCTCTCAATATCTGTGTGGTCCTTAACCATATGTCGGACGCCATATAACCGTAAATAAAATGTGCTGAGTGCGTCGTTAAATAAAACATTTCTTTCTTTCTTTAAATACGACGGCCACACATAACGAGAAACAATAAAACACGGTGAACACACGATAAATTCTTTTTATCAAGAAAATTCCCAAATGGAACATATTAGCTAAGCAACACATGATGACAGCAGCAAGATTGTCTCCCGTTCTATATGTGGTCACGGCGTTGCAAAACGTATTAATATCATCTGCGTATCTCGTGTAACTATTATCAACTGTCTCCGTATTTTATTTATTTATTGAATTTGTAAAGAAAAGGAATTCTCTTCTTCACGCTACAACGCAACTTCAGTTCTGCTAATTCACCGGGGCCTGGTCCGTACTGGAGATACATCACGAAGAGACGTTGCCGTCGACCGTACTGGTAATAACTACCGACTCCGATCTAATTTGGCTGAAATCATTTGGGAGTTCTTGCTACGGTATGCGCCAAAATTGACGCCGTGGCCGAAAAGCGCCCCCTACCGCCGCTTCGCGTAATTACATCGCACACACTAAGTGTTAAATTGTCTCCGGCCTCTTTTGCTTTCGTCGAGATATATTACTTTGTTGGTTAGGGGCAAAGTACGTCTTAATTGTCTAACTATAAGCGCTATATTAGTCCGGATATAATAGTTCCTGGGACGGGCTCTTTTGTAGATGGCTTTTCTGACACGAGTCTGAAGAAAATCAATCCTTGAATCAGTTAGCCATTTATATCCACTTTCCTAGACAAACTAGACAACCACCGCGGATATCTAAAGTGTATATATATGTTCAGGACAATAGGTCGAACCCGCACCCCCACCCCCAGCTCAAGCAAATTTGTTTTCCAATATATTTTCCGGGGGAACATGTCTCGACCTCACTATTATATAAACTTCGCTTGCTACAGTCTTGACCCCCGCCAAACCCACCCCTACAGAAATTTGTGTGCCTGCGTCTGTTAAGCACGAACAAAAAAAAACCCAACCCCAACCAAATATAATACGGGGCAAGGTGGGGAATAAAATGCTGGAATAATAAAAATGTGTTTGCTCATTGTTTTGTTTTGTTTTTGTTTTTGTTTTTCCAAATATGAATGTGGGATACTAGTCTCAACGAATGCTAGACAATTTGCGCCATTGCTTGGTCAATTCGCGTAATTGCTAGGTCAATTCGCGTCATTGCTAGGTCAATTCGCCCACTTGACAAGGCAGTTGACGTTATTCAGTGATCGCTAACACACAAGTTTATTAAAATGTATTTGTGTTTTTATTTTGCATTAGTGAAATAGTGAAATTATTTGGATTTAATTTTGTGTGAGTATGTAGTTTAAGGTATAACCTTTAAATTTCACAAGCAAAATCAAGAACTATTTGTATATCATTGTGCATCTTTTAGACTTCCCCTTTAATATATGCGGGGAGGGACGTAACTCAGTGGTAAATCGGCTAGTTTTCGTTCCAACCGGTGCAGCTCGACTGGTATATCAAATGTGCTCTAGTGGTGTCCTTAAACAAAACAAACTTTAACTTTAATCTATGCCATAGACTGCCCTGGTAGCTAAATTGTATGCCCAATACAGCGTGCTTTATTACTGGGTTTCAGCATTAAAATAATGCTTTCCTAAAAATCCCTGTCTTAACGTATTTTGTTTTCTCCGCTAGTAACACACGACATTTCTTATCCATTTGGTTTTTCTTTTATGAACAATCATTCCAATACATCAAGTTATTGGCATGTCAATACCAGCGCTGTTTTGATTGGTCGAAGAAAGATCAGCTGGTCACCGGATAACCTGTTCCTTGGTCAGATATACAACTGGAAGAATGCCGTGTTCACTCTGAACGAAAAATAATAAAAATCATTAACCCTTTTAAAACCATATCTGTGTAATAGATAGCCTCCCAATGAGGTTTTTACCAAGTTCAGCCTGCTAACGTTTCGGTGACATTTGCGTTTTTTCTTTTTTCTGCTCCGTCTTGCTGAACTCGGCCCTGCTTTTAATCAGATCGTGTTTTCCGGGACTATTTTTCACTGAACACCTTGAAGAAGTCCATAGGCGTACGGGCTCCCATTGTTGTAGGTGGGTTTTGTCCGATTTAAACGAAAATGCCCGAATTTGGATAAAAACGTTTTTTTGTTTTTTTTTCAATCATTACTCAATAACGACTCAAGCACAACTGTCTTAGAAACATCCTCCAAGATTCCCTGGTGGCCGTGTCCAAGACAGGCTATTAGCATTCCTGCCAAACAGCTGTATAGGGTTGCAAAAGAAGCACTACAATTTTTTTTATGGATTACAACTAATTTTGAAGATATCCTCTTCACAAAAAGTAGGGGAACCTGAAATATTCATGTTAATATCAACTATTAGACCGAACATATGTTTTGACCACAGGCATCCTAGTAAAGAACGTTCAGGTCTGTTTAACAACACACCGAAACACATTCCATAGTTTTCACATGCATCACGCACGTGCGTGGGGTGTCATTCTCGATTTTTACAATTTACAGGAAGGACCATTAATCACTGTAGAACATTATGTTTGTCAATCTTTTTCATCCTGTTTATCATAGTTGTTATTGTTTTATTTTTAGTAATTTTTAGTGTTTGAATTTGCGATTTACTGATAAAAAACCCGTAAACTTTCAAATTTCACTTCTGACCCCAGTCGTCCTTCAAGATCTTTGGTGGTCATAAAACCTACTGTAATACTGAACTACCGGTTATAATGTTTGCCCAGTTAATTCACTATTATCATATATCATTCCCCACAGCTAATATACCTTACAATTTTGGCAACTGTAAATTCTTATCAGAGTTCCCCTACTTTTTTGAAGAGTATAGAATGATGAAAATACATGGAAAGAGGGCTCACTTTAGCACATTTTGCCCGAATATCTCTATCATTTTTGCCCGAATTTGAGGATTTGTTCCAGCACTAGGACAATTGCCCCCACCCCCGTCCCGTACGCTTACGAAGACTCCTTACTTTGGTAGTCATATCTAGCATTGACAAACATCACCAATCGATAAACTAAAAGCTGCCCTTTCATAATTTTAATCAATTCGATTACGTTAATTTATAGTGTCGTTTATGACAGTCACGTGGTACGTTGTCTTGCCATGTGAAGGAATCCTCACGTGTTTAGAGATGTCGCTGACATCTTAAACCGTTTAATAAATATTCTTTAGACGATAGAAAACCCCCCAACAACATTGAGTTTAATTTTCTTCAGAGAAAAAAACCCATGAAATAAATTCCCCAGTATCAAAGATAACATAGAACATGGAAATTGTTTTCTGTAAGGCGATATGGAAAATAGTTTTTGTGTGTGTTTGTGTGGTAATATCGACCGTTAACTGTTATCGCGAAACTGATCGGTAAAAAAAAAAAGGTGAATGTTCAAGGTTCTGTTCTAGTAAAACTATCCCCATTGCCGATAATGTTAATATTTTCCAATAAAAGTGATGTAAACATCGCATCAACACATCATGCAGTATTCGTAAAAAAAAAAGAAAAAAAAAGAAAACGAATGGAACTTTACATTTAATCTATCTGCAACAAAATGGGTTGTCCCATAGCATTAAGACACTTAGAGAACGTTTTTTTTTTTTATCAGCGACCCACATTGTCATTACAAATACATGTGTGTGTGTGTGTGTGTGTGTGTGTGTGTGTGTGTGTGTGTGTGTGTGTGTGTGTGTGTGTGTGTTTTCAACCTTTAACGGGAGTATACTGCATAACAACTGTTTACTAAATAATATTACATTTATTTATTTATTTATTGGGAATAAATATAGCAGCGTAAATAAACAATGCTAAATAATATTACCAATCTACCAATCAGAGTTGCAGCATCTTTTACTCCTTGAAACTTAATTTGCTGATTTGGTACAGTGCAACCTGGTTACAGAAGTGGTCTGTCCGTACAGACCGGCCTCGGTGGCGCAATGGTTAAGCCATCGGACTTCAGGCTGGTAGATACCGGCTCCAACCCAGAGCGAGTTCTTATGAGCTCAGTGGGTAGGTGTAAGGCCACTACACCCTCTTCTCTCGCAATAACCACTAACCAACTAACAACTATATTCCACTGTCCTGGACAGACAGCCCAGACAGCTGAGGTGTGTGCCCAGGACAGCGTGCTTGTACCTTAATTGGCTATAAGCACGAAAATAAGTTAAAATGAATGAATGTCCGTACAGAGGCACGGAATGTAGCTCAGTGGTAGAGCGCTCGTGTGAGGTGTGATGGGTAGCGAGATCGATCTCCCTCGACGAATTCGGGTTTCTCAGTCAGTGCCTAATGACTTGTATATCAAACACTGTGGTATGCACTGACCTGTCTATGGGAAAGATCATACAAAAGATCTTTGCTACTTTATCGTTTGGAGTAGCCTGCCCCTCTCTCCCCCCCCCCCCCGCCCTCTCTCTCCGTTTCTCTGTCTTTTCTTCCTCTTCTCCTCTCTCTCTCTCTCTCTCTCTCTCTCTCTCTCTCTCTCTCTCTCTCTCTCTCTCTCTCTCTCTCTCTCTCTCTCTCTCTCTCTCTCTCTCTCTATCTCTCTCAAATGTCGAAATAACCATGTTAGACGCCAAACAGCTGTAGTTTAAAGTGTGTCGAGGTGTTATTAAACCAATATTCGTTTCATGTCGGCGTGTAATTAAAACACCGCCAGCCCCGCCGACGACACAGTTCAATACGACAACAGCAGTGATCACGTGTGTATAGTTCAGCGTTGCGAGAACACCAGCTGCAGCATCAAGTTCAGATGTACTCAGCAGTACTTTAGCAGTACGTCAACAGTCCTTCACCAGTAATTCGTCTATACTTTCCCAATATTAATATTTGCTGTAGGTAATTTGCGGTTCATTTAAAAAAGATAAGTTTGAAACTAATCGATTTCGTTAATAATAGCATGTATTTAACTGTTACATTGTAACTCTACGTTCAACGAAATTTGACACAACTGTTCGATTTGTTTTCTTTCGTATTCTTTTTTCCTTTTCTCGAACATGTTGCTTCCTCCGCCATTCGACTTGGAGATGTTCGGGCGGGACGTAGCCCAGATCTGTTAGTTGGTAGCAACTAACAAAGCTGGCACGGGTGGGAAAATGTGCAATGTGAGGGGTGTAGACAGCAGCAAGCAAATTTTCGTCGGGTCATGAAAATTTGCTTGAAGCAAAATGTTTCGAACCCCACCCCACCCCCCCCCCCCCACCCCCTACACACACACACACACACCCCCCCCCCCCCCCCCCCCCAATAGGCGTACGGGCTCCCATTTTTGTAGGAGAGCAGGCTGGCTTATGAATCACTACGCATTTTTACAACTAGTAATTTTGATGGTAGAATGATGGAAATACACGGTAAAATGGTCTCAGGTTAGAATATTTTGCCCGAATATCTCTATCATGTTTAGACCATGGGACTATTTCTCGTTCTAGCCAGTGCACCATGACTGGTATATCAAAGGCCGTGGTATGTGCTATCCTGTCTGTGGTTAAGTGCATGAGGAACGATGTAGCGGGTTTCCTCTGAAGACAATATGTCAAAATTACCAATGTTTGACATCCAATAGCCGTTGCGTAATAAATCAATGTGCTCTAGTGGTGTCATTAAAGAAAACAAACTTTAACTTTGTCTCGTACACTTATGCCCTCCCTCCGAACCCCCTAATAAAACACTTAGGTACTTGTGCTGTTCTTACTGTTCTGAACATGAGCTTACGAGACGGGGGGGGGGGGGGGGGGGGGGGGGGGGGCAACTGCTCACAAACTGCTGGAGCGAAACCTCAAATTCGGGCAAAAATTATAAATATTCGGGCAAAATGTGTTAACCTGAGACCTTTTTACTATGTATTTCCATCATTCTACCCTCAAAATTAGTTGTAACCCATGTAAAAATGCGTAGTGATTCGTTTGCAACCCTATATAGCTGTTTGTTAGAAATGCTAAATAGAGAATAATACACGAGTGGCCGTTAGTTACCATTTATCTCTCAACGAGTTGTTTTAAAATGTATCTAACAAGCGAAAGCGAGTTTGACACGTTTTTAAACAACGAATTGTGAGAT
Organism: Gigantopelta aegis; assembly: GCF_016097555.1. Taxonomy (NCBI): domain Eukaryota; kingdom Metazoa; phylum Mollusca; class Gastropoda; order Neomphalida; family Peltospiridae; genus Gigantopelta; species Gigantopelta aegis. The sequence continues at coordinate 8,131,077 of NC_054707.1, forward strand.
AAATGGTATCTAACGGACACAAATGTATTATTCTATTGCTTACATAACCTCAAAAACAGATTTTAAGCAAATCGACTAAAAGATATTTACAACCCTTTGCACTTGAAGCCGACTTACGGGTCACAGACACATGACTGCCAGGTTAACTATACGTCGCAGTGTAATCGATTTTCACCGTGCTATTTTTTATTGGATGTACGGCATTGGTAACCTGGTCATCACCTAGGAGGAGCCAGTCGCATGTCTTGAAATTGTTAGCACACGTAAGTGCGTAAACAACTATGTGTTATAAAAAAAATAACGCATGGTGTTCTCTCCAACGGGTTGTAAGAATATGAATAAAATTATGTTGGGCATTTTCATTTAATTCCGACAAAACCCAGCCTGCCGCATACAAAAATGGGAGCCCGTACGCCTATGGTTCTAAACTGCATAAAGTGTAGGCCTAACCATAGGCTACCTCCTAAATCTATAAAACAGTAATAATTATTCGTTATCCACCAACTGTCGTGATAAACAGTAGAATTGCAGCACAATAGCTTAAAGGGACATGCCCTAGTTTTTAAACACTAAGGCATATTTTTGACTATTAGAGCCGTTTTGAAATCATACTTTACTTAGATTTTATTGTTTAGATTATCCATTTCCGCACATTCGAAGTATTTTTGGTCATCCTGGTGGCTTTAATATCACAAAATGCATTTCTCATATTTTTAAAAACGCACGTGCGTCTGAGAAGTAACGGTTATGGAGTCGAGTTTTAGTCTATTTTAGAGGGTATTTCACCATTTCAAAGTCACAGACTCAGTCAATTGTAACTTTATCCAAATGTGTTACAGGTTTGCAGATTAACTAAACTTAGTGTTAATTTTCATGTGTTACAGGTTTGCAGATTAACTAAACTAAGTGTTAATTTTCATGTGTTACAGGTTTGCAGATTAACTAAACTTAGTGTTAATTTTCATGTGTTACAGGTTTGCAGATTAACTAAACTTAGTGTTAATTTTCATGTGTTACAGGTTTGCAGATTAACTAAACTTAGTGTTAATTTTCATGTGTTACAGGTTTGCAGATTAACTAAACTTAGTGTTAATTTTCATGTGTTACAGGTTTGCAGATTAACTAAACTTAGTGTTAATTTTCATGTGTTACAGGTTTGTAGATTAACTAAACTTAGTGTTAATTTTCATGTGTTACAGGTTTGTAGATTAACTAAACTTAGTGTTAATTTTCATGTGTTACAGGTTTGTAGATTAACTAAACTTAGTGTTAACAGGTTTGTAGATTAACTAAACTTTTTAATTTTCATGTGTTACAGGTTTGTAGATTAACTAAACTTAGTGTTAACTTTCATGTGTTACAGGTTTGTAGATTAACTAAACTTAGTGTTAATTTTCATGTGTTACAGGTTTGCAGATTAACTAAACTTAGTGTTAATTTTCATGTGTTACAGGTTTGTAGATTAACTAAACTTAGTGTTAACTTTTACATGTTAAAACTAGGGTCTGTTCCTTTAAAGTGACGGACCCTAGTTTCTAAAAAAACAACAAAACAAAACAACCCTCACGTTCGTCTAAGAAGTGATGGTTATTAAGACCAGCTATAGTTATTTTTAGACAGTATTTTCCTTTTTAAACATCACAGACTTTAGCTTCTCTCCGTTATAACCCTATCCAAATGTATGTTTCAGGTTTGCAGATTAACGGGACATTCCTGAGTTTGTTGCAATTTTTAAGATGTTATCGACTAACGGAAACTTTTTAACGATAGTAATTACATATCAAATATATTTTTCTGCATAAAATAGTAGTGGCTGTATATTAAACATGTTTCTGATCGTTCTAATATTTGTACTAGGTTAAATTTCATTTTATTTCCTACAATAAAAAAAAATTCGTATGTACGAAATTAATTTATTTCAAGACAAAATCCAGTTTGGGCTTCTTACAAATATTAAGACGACCAGAAACACATTAAATATATAGACACTGATATTCTAAACAACAAAATATATTTAATATGTAAGCCTGAGTTTAATCGTAGAAATATTTTATTATTGTGCTGTCGGAAATAGAATAAAAATGATTTTCGTCGATTATTTCTGACATATTAAGCAGACAAGTAAATATTTTGTAAATATCTATTTAATTATAGTCTACCTAATTTAGCATTTACGTGTTTTGGCTCTAATTGATGTACAAGGTGGTGTTTACTCTTGAAATTAAAAGAAATATGTCAGTAAACAGGTGATTTGTGCACTTTATTGGAACAGACTATAACAAAGTTTGGTCAACAATGTCAATTTCATTCCTGTTACAATATGTGAGAGACCGTTTCTAATGATGGTTTACCCCTATTTCTCTCCAAAACAAAATATTTGTAGACATTTATAAGTAACTTTTGAGCAAAACTGTCAAGAACCATTTTGAGTTTGTGATCTATTTTCCGGTATTAAAGGTGCTATCTCAAAGTTGCATAATGACAGCTATTGCAAATCATTTTTTTTTTTAATTAAATTTTAATTTAAAATTTAAAGACTACACCTTTAACTATATGCCCATAAATGATTATAGGAAATGGTTTGATCTACTAGTAGAAAATACAATTTTATTGAAGAATCTTTATCACAAACAGATGCTTCACATATAACTTCTGATATAGCACCTTTAAGTGGTTGCAAGATTGTGTAAATTTCTACTGTATTTATATTGAATTTATATTCACTAAATAAGCTGGGCAAAATTAATAATTTATGCTGCAATTATCTTGCAGTTTTAAATTAAAAGTTTGTTTAAGGGTAAATGAAACTGACACATATCCATCAACATGTGTTATAGTCTGTTCCAATAAAGGTCACAAATCTGTTTACCGATATTTTTAATTTTATTTCAAGAGTAAACACCACCTTGTACATCAACGAGAGCCCAAACAAGTAAATGCTAAATTAGGTAGAGTATCATTAAATAGGTATTTACAAAATATTTACTTGTCAGTTTAATATGAAAGAAATAATTGACGAAAATCAGTTTTATTCTATTTCCGACACTACTGTTGTTTTTTTTTTAGTCGGAAACATCTTACAATGCAACAAACCTTTTAAGTGACAGACCCAAGTTTCTAAACAACAACCCTCACGTTCGTTTAAGAAGTGATGGTTATTAAGACCAGCTTTGGTTATTTTTAGACAGTATTTTCCTTTTTAAACATCACATACTTTAGCTTCTCTCCGTTATAACCGTATCCAAATGTGTGTTGCAGGTTTGTAGATTAACTAAACTTGGTTTCCATTTCCACAGACTGAAACTAGGGTTTGCGCCTTCAACAGTCAAATTTCGTGTACCGGTGTCAAAATGGTCACTCAGTCTTATGTGTTTCATGCTCTAACGATTACAATACTGCTTCTACCGCATCAATAATGTATTATTTTATGCGGAACATTCTTACTCAACACCGGTAAGGCAGTCCCACCGGTAAGTATTTTTTCCTTGTTCAGTATTTCGTGTATACGTGTATTCGTAATTTAAATTCAGAATATAAACTACATTACATCGAATACAATTATGGTTTTATAACTATAATATTTTTGTAAGTCAGGAACTTGACCAGTGGCATATTATTTCATTACAGACTCCTCGCTACCTCGCATCGTTTTGTCAAAACAAAGAGCGGATATCATAATCATAGTGATAACACAAATAGAGCTGATGAAAGGGATGGGGTAGGGTGGAGGGTCAGACTCGTAGCCAGGATTTTGAGGGGGGGGGGGGGGTCGTTTAGACTTATGGCGAGGCACATGAGGACGCAAAGTGCCCGAGTTGCTTAGGGGTATCCGGGGGGCATATTAAAAAAAAAAAAGTCACCGGTAGGGGGTCGACCAACCCCCATTGGCTACGGGCCTGAGGGTGGATGATCATTGCGCATGTATGTGTACGAGTGTGTTAAAGATAATTTAATCGGCTGATTTGATATCGGAGTTGCCACATAGGCCTAAATACAAAGAAACTGTATTGTCTGTACAACAAGAGTTATTTCCCTTATCATCTGCGTGTAAAAATTGACATTAAACTTAAAGCAGCAATCTCGAGTATAATGATGAGGTTTTAAAAATAATTTTGAACAGAACATCTACATGTATATCATGTAAACGTAGTTGTAACAAGGACACAAATAAACATAATACTGGAATAATTTCATAATTCTAAAAAGCCGGTGTTGGGCTATATAAAAAGTCTGACTTTAAATTGATGGGTAATACTTGGTGAACTGTTAAATTAGGAATTTAAAGTTGAACACTTATGTTCACTAAAATTTTATTTACGGATTCCAAAATTTCAAATCGAAAGATACTATCTAATGGCACCCCCACCCCCCCACCCCCCAAAAAAAAACCCACATAAAAAACCCACAAAAAAAACAAACAACTACGACACAAACAAAGAAAAAACAAAAAAAACACAACACCCCCCAAAAAACAAAAAAAAAACTACAACAAAAACACAAAAAAAATCTATATTTTGAAATATCTCTGTAGTACAGAACCATACATGTGTTAGGATTAGGTAAGTCATCTGTTACGCAGACACAATTCACGTAACCGAACAGTAGGCAAAAATCACTAGAACCAACATTCGGTTACATAAGATTTTGAAATATAGTCACCTGCATTTATCTAATCACGAAAATAATGTTCTATATTCTTTGTTTTCAGCATACCTCAAATAATGGCCAATACAATTCCTTGTATGAAGCTGAACACTGGTCATTCAATGCCTGCGCTGGGTCTGGGTACATGGAACTATCGTCTGCCAGGCATCTACGACGCCGTTAAGACCGCCATTGATGTGGGTTACCGCCACATCGACACCGCCTGGGTGTACGAAAGCGAGGCCGACGTCGGGAAGGCCGTCAAGGAGAAGATATCCGAAGGCGTCGTCAGCAGAGAGGATGTTTTCATCACGACGAAGCTCGGCAACTACTTCCACGATCCCGACGAGGTGGCCGTCGGTTTGAGGGAGTCGCTGGATGACCTCAAGACCAGCTACGTCGACCTCTACCTCATGCACTGGCCCGTGTCCTTGAAGAAGGCCGCACGTGGGGTTCTAGCAGACGACACGGACTATATAGACACATGGCGAGCCATGGAGAAGCTGGTGGACGCGGGAAAAGCGCGCGCTATCGGCATTTCCAACTTCAACATGGCGCAAGTGGAACGACTTCTGCAGACGGATGGTCTGAAATACAAGCCCGCCAATCTGCAGATCGAGATGAACCCGTACATCACCAACACGGAGCTCATGCAGTTCTGCCTTGAGCAGGGGATATCCGTGACGTCATACTCCCCGCTGACGAAAGGCGTGGCGGACTATCAGGGAGAAGGCACCTTCAATATCTTGGAGGATGACGTAGTGACTAAGGTTGCTAGGCAACACTCGAGGACTCCCGCCCAGGTGGTGCTGAGGTGGACGTTACAGAGAGGCTGCGCGGTGATGGTGAAGTCGTGTTCGGAGTCGCGGATCAGGGAAAACTTTCAGATATGTGACTTCAGCCTCACGAATGAGGAGATGGCGGCAATAACGAATCTCAACATAAATCAAAGACTTGTGAAGAGGGATAACATGAAGTCGTTCCCCTGGTATCCATTTTAACACGAAGCGATGTCCATGGCCCCGTGCTTATAAAATGTTTAGTCTAAACTCAAAGACTAATAGAGTCCGATGCTTTAACGCCATGGCAACGCCATACAAATTAATGTCATTGAAGATTTAAGTCGATACTCTAATTTAGTTTTATAAGAAGGGGCCCTGGCCTCTTGCTTATAAAACGTTTAGAGTCTAGACTCAAGACTCTAAATTAGAGTTACGGTATACTTTAACGTCATGGCAACGTCATACAAATTATATTCGAATAATGTCATTGGAGCTTTAAGTCAATATTCTACAGTTTTATAAGCACGAGCCCTGGTCTCTAGCTTATAAAAGTTTTTAGAGCATACTCAAGACTAAATTAGAGTCTGAGACTTTAACGCCTTACAAATTGTATATGCATGACGTTATTAGAGAGTTGATTTTAGACGTTTTTTAAGCACGGGTCGTGGTGTTCGTTTCAACGTAAAGTATGTTTTTTTTTTTTTTCGGTTTTCATTTTAACAAGGCTGACATTTCACTCTTCAGGGACGCAGTCTATGCATTTTAATCACGTATTACAATGTGTTTAATATTAGTTATATTGTATGGTATGATATGAGGTTATAGTGTATCAGTGTAACAGTTATTACTGTTGTTATGACGATTATGGTTATATTATATTATGATTGAGACTAAGTGTGCTTCCATAAGGATGTTGAACAAAAGGTCATAAAATATAATAATTAAACGTTGGTTTTACTTTGACAGTAATGTACCAATAAAAATTGTACCCCATGTTTTTGCTTATTATAAATGATTTATGAAATTGGAATGGAAACTAAACGCTTTGTTAACATTACATATGATGACCTACTTAATACAAATGACAGGCATTATAGATCTTACCGGTAACACTCCCTCCTTCCCCCCCCCCCCCCCCCAACGAAACCCCCCCCCCCCCCGAAACAAAAAAAATCCCACAAAAACAATCTGAGGGGTGATTAATTGCTCCCCTAACTTAGATTATTGGAGCCATTTAAGTATTATCATATTGATACCATATAAGGAAGGACATGTTTTATATAACGACGCACTCAACACATTTTATTTACGGTTATATGGCGTCAGACATGGTTAAGGATCACACAGATATAGACAGAGGAAACCCGCTGTCGCCACTTCATGGGCTACTCTTTTTCGATTAGCAGCTTGCTTGCTTACTTATGCCCGTCGTCCATTCTGGGGCATAGGCCGTTGACTAAAGTTTTTCAGAGTTGTCTGTCCTGGGCTCTGGTGCTTCCAGGTGTATCCTGTCTTCTTGGTGTCCACCTGGAGGTCCCTTCACCATGTATTCTTTGGGCGGCCTCTTTTTCTTCTGCCTTGTGGGTTCCATGTCAGAACCTGCCTGGTGATATTCGATGCTGGTTTCCGGAGCGTATGACCATCGTCTCCTAATCTCATCTCCAGCAGCCAGTTGGTGTGTTCTCTCCCACATGTCGATGTTGCTGATGGTGTCTGACCAACGAATCTGGAGGGTTCTTCTTAGACATTTGTTGATAAAGGTCTGTACTTTCTTGATGGTGATGTTAGTTGTCCTCCATGTTTCTGTTCCATACAGCAGTACCGACTTCACATTGGAGTTAAACAGGCGTATTTTCTTATGTAATGACAACACTTTGGAGCTCCAGATGTTCTTGAGCTGTATAAATGCTACTCTCGCATTGCGAATCCGTGCTCTAACATCCACATCTGTGCCACCCTACATGTCAACAACACTACCCAGGTAGGTGAAGGTCTCTATGTCTTCAAGTGCATTCCCTTCCAGTGTGACTGGCTCAGTGCTGGCTGTGTTTACCTTGAGGACGTTTGTCTTTCCATTATGTATGTTAAGCCCCACTAGTGAAGAGATGGCTACCAATTCAGTGATCTCCTGCATCTGGTGGCTGTGGGACAACAGTGCCAGATCGTCGGCAAAGTCCAAGTCCTTTAGTTGTATCCACAGTGTAGACTGGATTCCATTTCTTCTCTGTGTAGTGCAGGTCTTCATAATCCAATCCATAACCAGAAGAAAGAGGAACGGGGACAGACAGCAGGCAGCCTTGTCTTACTTCGGTCTTCACTTCGAAACGGTTGGTTAGTTGTCCTCCATGAATTACTCTGCAACATGTTCCTTCGTAACTGCAGGGATGTGAGAGCTACGCAGAAACGCGTAAATGCGCTTTTCCATTTCGTCTTAAAAAAAAAAACAAAAAAAATATGCGCCTTTTGGCTGATGGAGACTGCCGCGCCGCGCACAAGAGTTAGATTGAAAGTAGTATGGCCTCAGATTACAGTTCTCTTCCCATTTGGTTGTCCAAAATCCGGAAATTTGACCCGCAAGTAGTCTGCTGTTTGACTGTGATTATTTCATGGCAGACAGCTATGAAGTGGCAGCTATTTGACTGAAGTGACAGGGGAGAGCATGTAGTTTGTAAACACGTGTAACTTGTTGACATTGAAGACTTGTTTGTGGTAATTCCGACCCATGCAAAAGTAGTGCTTTTTGTGTAAAATGGGTGTACTCCGGCCTGGTTTAGAGGGTGTGTTTGTTTAAACCAATATGCTGGGAGAAAGAGCTGGACAACAGGGGTTGTCCTTTTCAGGGTATGTGTCCCCCAGGCAAAATCCACGGGCCTGCTGATATTAATAAAAATGTTATAGCCACTAAGGCTATATAGAAACATATAGCGAAATTAATTGTGGTCTGAGGCCGTATCGCGCGATCACAAGTAGTATTTGCCCGTAGTACATTCCCGTGGCTGGATTTCGTCAGCTTCGCTGCGATTGGCCAATTTTGTCCAATCCAGGATATGCTATTTGAAAGCTTTTGTTCGACTTGGGAAGAAAGTAAGCTTTTTTGTTCCAACCCCTCTCACATCCTTGTAACTGTTCTTAATCAGATTGACCAGCTTGGTTGGTATGCCGTAATGTCGTAATAGTTTCCACAGAGTATCCCTGTCTATACTGTCGAAAGCCTTTTCGTAGTCCACAAAGCTGATGTAGAGCGAGGCGTTCCACTCCAAGGATTGCTCTACTATGATGCGCAGTGTTGCCATCTGATCCACGCATGATCTGTTCGGACGGAATCCAGCTGGTTGATCTCTCGGCAACGGGTGGACTTCGGCTTTCATTCTTTCCAAGATGATTCTGTGGAAGACTTTCCCCGGCATTGATAGAAGTGTGATTCCTCTGTGGTTGGAACATTTGCTGAGGTCTCCTTTCTTTTCGATTAGCAGCTAAGGATCTTTTATATTCACCATCCCACAGACAGGATAGTGCACACCACGGCCTTTGTTACACCAGTTGTGCAGCACTGGCTGGAACGAGAAATTGCCCAATGGGCCCACCGACGGGGATCGATCCTAAACCGACCGCGCATCAAGCGAGCGCTTTACCACTGGGCTACGTCCCGCCCCTTTAATACCATATAAATTCACATGCTAAGGGGAGCTAAAATGAATTATTCTCCTTGAACTGGGGAGCAAGAGTATAAGCTCCCCTTAAACGGGTATCATGGTTAAGCCATCGGACCACAGGCTGGCAGGTACAGGGTTCGCAGCCCGGTACAGGCTCCAATTCTAAGCGAGTTTTAACGACTCGATGGGTAGGTGCAAGACCACTACACCCTTTTCTCTCACTAACCACTAACCAACCCTCTGTCCTGGACAGACAGCCCAGATAGTTGATGTGTGTGCTCAGGACAGCGTGCTTGAACCTTAATTGGATAAAAGCACAAAAAGAAGTTAAAATGAAATAAACTTGCATTTTAATAACGTATAAACTGCAGTCGCTCTACGCATGGTATCGTAGTACTTACCATGCTCACTGTGTTATATATTTGCAAATAAATTTGGTAGTGAATATTAAAACAGAAAAACTATATGTTTCAGTGTATGGCTCAGATATATCTTTTAACTCTTATCCAATGTTTGACATCCGATAGCTGATCATTAAACATAAAATCCAGTAGTGTCAAACAAAACAAACTTTAGCTTTAACTTTGTTCCAGTTTGGGCATATACCTTCCACATAATGCGCAAAGCTTAACATAAATAATCTTTCCCATTTTTATGGTCCATAAATGGACGGCAACTGATTTAAAGGAATGTTTGAAATACCAATTACGCTAATACAATTTTTTTTTTTTAATCCGAAAAGATTAAAAGGCACATAGCTGAATTCATGATTGTTGTCAGCAGAGTTTTAAAAATTATTTTTATTATTTGTTTTTGTTTTTGTTCGTGCTAATCGTAGCGTGGAAATGTTAGTATGCGGTTAGTCGGGTCAACACATTTTAACAGGCTAAAATCTGAACAAGTCATTGTAAAGCTCGTCTTTCGCACAGTATCTCCAGTACAAACTCGACCCCAGCTAAGTGTTCATGCAAGGATTGTCCGTGATAATAAGTCATTGTTTATATTGTAGGGGCTTTAAGCAGTTGTGATATGTCTGCGATTTTACAAAGATTATTTTTCGAAATGAGTACAGATAGGGCAATTAGGCCATTGTAAAGTTTTGGTCGTGTGTTTGGGTCAATATAAAAAACCCGTTGTATAAAAGATAATAACTGGAATAATGGTAAATCATTTTGGATTAAAATTAGATTAAATTTTGGGATCGTAAAATAACTAAGAATAAGTCGGGGTTTATTTGTTGTTTGTGGTGGTGGTCGTGGTGCTGTTGTTTTATTTTGGTTTAATTATGGGTTTTTTGTTTGTTTATTATAATGTATTTATTTTGTTTAGTAGTGTCAAAGACCGTGGTATATGCTGCCTTGTCAGAAAGTATTTAAACTATTTTTTCCTGCTAATTAGTATTAGAGGCTGTCGTCTGGTAGAAGCATGAACCTATTAAACAGACCCTTTGCTGTTATATATAATAAGCAGTTAATGTTTGTTTGTTTTGTTTAACGACATCACTAGAGCAAATTGATTTATTAATCATCAACTATTGGATGTCAAACATATGGTAATAGAGAGGAAACCCGTTACATTTATCCATTAATAGCAAGATACTTTTATATGTACCATCCCACAGACAAAATAGCACATACCACGGCCGTTGATATACCAGTCGTGGTACACTGGCTGGAATGAGAAATAGCCCAATGGGCCCTCCGACGGTGATCGATCCTAGACCGACCGCGCATCAGGCGTGTGCTTTACCACTGAGCTACGTTCCGCCCCTACGCGTAAGTTAACAGTCAACCACGAGCGGGTTGGCGGATAAACACAAAACAATGATGGGTCTGTTGATTTGATTTCAACTTATTTTCATGCTTATATAGGTTCAAGCACGCTGTCCTGGGCACATACCTCAGCTCTCTGGGCTGGCTGTCCAGGACAGTGGATTAGTTGTTAGTTGGTTAGTGGTTAGTGAGAGAGAAGAGGGTGTAGTGGCCTTACACCTACCCACTGAGCCCTTAAGAACTCACTCTGGGTTGGAGCCGGTACCGGGCTGCGAACCCTGTACCTACCAGCCTGTAGTCCGATGGCTTATCCACTGCGCCACCGAGGCCGGTCTGTTGAATTTGTTTTAGGAATATGAGAAAGAGTACAAACTGTTTTGAGAGTGGGAGTTCTCCTACAGATGAAATGTGAAGGATCTAGGGCCCATTCATATAAAGTTCTCCTTGTTATCCCGTCCAGAACAACCTGTTTATTGCAAATTAGTTTAAAATGTACAAAAACTGTTAGTATACAGCACTGGCCCCATTATTAAACTACACAAGTGAGAAATAGAGAATAATACATGAGTGGCCGTTAGATAGCATTTGTCTTACAGCCATTTGTTTTAAAATGTATCTAACGAGCGAAAGCGAGTTTGATACGTTTGTAAATAACGAGTTGTAAGATAAATGGTATCTAATGGACACGAATGTATTATTCTATTTCTTATATATCCCTCAAAACCAGGTTTTAAGCAAATTTTAACATCTTTTTCGACTAAAAGCTATTTATAGCCCTTTCACTTGTAGCTAACTTACGCGTCACAGACAAATTATTGTCAGATTAACTATATGTCACAGTGTAATCGATCGTGCTGTTTTTTCATTGGATGTATGGCATTGGTGACCTGATCATTACCTAGGAGCAGTCAGTCGTATGTTTTGAAATTGTTAACACAAGTAAACGTATAAACAAGTATGTGTTTATCAAAAATAACGAACGATGTTATCACGAATAAGAATAATTGTTTATTGTTTTACTTTTAACATTATTTGCAATAAACAGAGTGTTCTGGACGAGACAAAAGAAGACCTTTTATGTCCTGGAAAGTGGCAGTCCTACTAACGAAATCTGACGGTCACTCAAAGGAGCAGTCATAGTATTGTCAAAACGTCCTTTTGACTGTATTGTGCATGTATATGCTTTTGAAAATACCAATGGTTTTGTGATTCAGATTTGACCGACAGACTACACTAAGTAACGATGGACTCTGGGAAATACTATAATACAGTATAGTGTAGTATAGTGTAGTTTAGTATAAAATAATATAAGAGAGCTGACCAAAGACAAAAGGACATATGAGCCAATTTCTTGAAAATGGAACAGTGCAATTGGTAAACAAACTGAAATAAAAGGGACATTTAATTTTTAACCAGACTAGTCAAGTTTCTTCTTTTTTCCTTTTTGTTTAAAACCGAACAAGCACAAGCACATTTTTAATAAATTACCATTTTCAAAACCCCCACATAATCCCTAGACTATCAGTTTTGGAAAATGCACAGTTCTGAATTGCTTGGGTTCCGTCTGGCACCTCCTGGCGGGTGGGAGTCTCTCCTCGAGCCGGTCCACGAGATCCTTCCTGTGTATGGCTATGAGGGCGGTCCTGATGTCGTCGAGGGTGGCGCGTGTGTGCATGCGTCTCCAGCGCGCCAGACACTGCCGGGCCTGCTCCTCGGCCGTGTGCCGCATGTACGTGGTGGCGATGTCGTCGATGTCGACGTTGATCGTCTCCTGGCCGCGCGGCGGGTAGAACGGCAGCTCCCGGTACAACTTCATCCAGTCCCCGTCGATGTGGTTGGCGATCAGCCGCAACGCCTTCTGTAGAATGTCTGCAAAATATAATATTCACACGATTTAGAATGTCTGCAAAATAAAATATTCACACGATAAATCAGGTGCAACACCTGTAGAATGTCTGCAAAATGAAGTATTCATATGATAAATCAGGCACAACACCTGTAGAATGTCTGCAAAATAAAATATTCACACAATAAATTAGGAACAACGCCTTCTGTACAATGTCTGCAAAATAAAATATTCAAAGTATTAATCAGGCACAACACCTGTAAAATATCTGCAAAATATTCATATGATAAATCAGGCACAACGCCTTCTGTACAATGCCTGTAAAATAAAGTATTCAAACAATAAATCCGGCACAATACCTTCTGTAGAGTGTCTGCTAATAAAATATTCATGCGATAAATCTGTAGAATGTCTACAAAATTAAATATTCCCAAGATAAATCAGGTACTACGCCTTCTGTAGAATGTCTGAAAAAATATTTACATGATAAATCACGCACAACGCCTGTAGAATGCCTGAAGATAAAATATTCGCACGATATAAGAAAAAACAGGCGCAACCATAGACATACGGGCTCCCATTTTTGTAGGAGGGTGGGGTGGGCAGGCTGGCTTTTTCCCGCATTAAACAAAAATGCTTGAATCTGGACAACAACATTTATTTATATTAGCATCACTACCAAACAGCTATATAAGGTTACAACTAATATTGATGGTAGAATGATGGAAATACATGGCACTTTTCCCGCGAATATCTAAAACATTTGCCTGAATTTGAGGTTTTACTTCTGCCCCGTCCTGTACGCTTATGTGTGCAACGTCTTCTGTAGAATGAAGATAAAATAAATATTTACGTTAACATTTATCAAACTCCAGACGTAATCTGTTGTAAACAATTATAGTAATCTATGTAGAAAGCCCATCAATCGCCCGGTCTCTGAGAAAGTGCATATAAAGACCCCTTGCTGTTTGATTGAAAACCTATTTTATTGCATATAAAGTAGTATAAACACAAAAGGATTGGGCACAAGCTATCCAACCTACGAGACCCTCTCTTAATTACAAACATTAAATTGTACAACAATGGCGACTGCAATTTTTAATAAATAAACAAAGTTTCTTTTGTTTAACGACACCACTAGAGCACATTGATTTATTAATCACCGGCTATTGGATGTCAAACATAATATGGTCATTTTGACAGTGATAGAGAGAAAACCCGCTACATCTTTCCATTAGTAACAAGGGATGTTTATATGCACCATCCCACAAACAGGATAGCACATACCAAGGCCTTTGATATACCAGTCGTGGTGCACTGGCTGGAACGAGAAATAGTTCATGGGCCCACCGACGGGGATCGATCCTAGACCGACCGCTCATCAGGCGTGCACTTTACCACTGGGCTACGTCTCGCCCCCTTCAATAAATAAACAAATAAATAAATAAATGAATAAAACTAAACGTTTAGTAATGGAAAACCTTAGCGGATTTTCTCTGAAGACTGTTTGTCAGAATGATCAAGTGTTTCATATCCAGTTGTCGATCATTGCCTCATTATCAAAGTGCGCTAGTAGTGTTGTTAAATAAAACAAATGTACTTCAGTTCAAACCCCATACTTAATTCATTGTAAATTAAGAAAGGAATCCATACGGAAGGCCCATTATGTAATAAACAAATGAGGGTGTAATCCCTCCTACCCACCCAGACAAGCAATGAATAAAAGCAAACGCGAGGGATTCTACGTGGATTACATTCAGACTTGTTTTAAAATAAAAGCAAACGCGAGGGATTCTACGTGGATTACATTCAGACTTGTTTTAAAATAAAAGCAAACGTGAGGGATTCTACGTGGATTACATTCAGACTTGTTTTAAAATAAAAGCAAACGCGAGGGGTTCTACGTGGATTACATTCAGACTTGTTTTAAAATAAAAGCAAACGCGAGGGATTCTACGTGGATTACATTCAGACTTGTTTTAAAATAAAAGCAAACGCGAGGGATTCTACGTGGATTACATTCAGACTTGTTTTAAAATAAAAGCAAACGCGAGGGGTTCTACGTGGATTACATTCAGACTTGTTTTAAAATAAAAGCAAACGCGAGGGGTTCTACGTGGATTACATTCAGACTTGTTTTAAAATAAAAGCAAACGCGAGGGGTTCTACGTGGATTACATTCAGACTTGTTTTAAAATAAAAGCAAACGCGAGGGATTCTACGTGGATTACATTCAGACTTGTTTTAAAATAAAAGCAAACGCGAGGGATTCTACGTGGATTACATTCAGACTTGTTTTAAAATAAAAGCAAACGCGAGGGATTCTACGTGGATTACATTCAGACTTGTTTTAAAATAAAAGCAAACGCGAGGGATTCTACGTGGATTACATTCAGACTTGTTTTAAAATTAATGAAATCCCCTTAGAGTCCCTTGCGTAATCGAAACATGCATATGGAATCGTCATGTTAGGTCCATACCTCGACACCCCCAACCCACCCCGCCATAAATGTGTTTTTGCCATGCATTGCCTACGTGAAACGTATTGTACCTGGAATTGTTATAAACCATGCAGTAAATGCTATTTTCTTTTGTTTACATGACATTTGCCGTATGAATAATATGGTGCACGATTTTGTCTAGGTGTAGGGCAAACTCATTGAACTGTGTAGGTAATAAACGTTTCACATTCTTGTATACACCTGGAAAAAGTTAAGCACCCCTTGAGATAATGAGTTGTCACAAATAATTACGACTGTTATATCAGTGGTGGTTATCACTAGAATGGCGTTCGGTAGAAATAATGCGAGCGTTCATGCGTGACGGTTACAACTGAATTCACAGTGGCAGACAAGTGCATCATGCCTCCCAAGCTTTTTCCAAAATGCAGTATGTTCACGCACCAAATAATATTATGGGTATTTAACTCCGCTGTATTGCACAGTTCAATCATTCACTGAGAAGATGGCAAGAAGGAGGATATCAGAATCGCAAAGATGGCAGATAATAGGAATACATTCAACAGGGATGTCCTTCAAAGCTATTGGGCGTCAACACCAATCGACTGATGACTGTGTGATGGTAGCCATCACACAGTCATCAGTCGATTGGTGAAGATACATGGGCAAACCAATGATGCAGTGGACCTCCCTCGGTCCGTACAACATCGTGTGACATCACAGCGTGAAGGCAGGGCACTGCTGTGTTTAGTACGTCGACAGCCATTTGCAACAAGTTCTGTCCTAAAGCGTCAATGGCTGCCCATTCGACGTCTGTCCTTGAGAACCTTGATGAACCGCTTGACATCAGCAGGATATGCATCCAGAAGGGTCATCAAACGCCCCCTACTGGCAGACCATCATCGGAGAATACGTTTGGCATGGTGTTTAGCACTAAGGGCTTGGAATCTGTGGACATGGCGAAGAATCCATTGGTCGGACGAAAGCAAATTTCTGGTGAATGTCACGGATGGTCGATTAAGGGTCTGGAAATACGGCCTATACATCCAAGAACATCAGGCCATGTGTTCCTTACGAGGGAGGATCGGTAATGGTTTGGAGGTGTATCTCACATGACTGTAAGCTCGCCTTGGTCACCATACAAGGCAATCTCACAGGTGATATGTACATTCGAGATGCCCTGGAATCAGTTGCTGTCCCTCATTTCGACAACCACCAACTCGCCACAAGGCCTGTGTACATGGATGACAACGCTAGACCCTATCGTTCCCGTGCAGTAACAGCCTACCTCCAAAACAACGCTGCAACCACTCTGCCTTGGCCAGTCATGAGTCCTGATTTGAATCCGCTAGAGCACATTTGGGACACCATCGGGCGTCGTATACAGTCAGTGGAGCCACCTGTACAGAATATGCATGGATTGGAAGCAGCTTTGCATCGGGAGTGACAGCAGTTGCCCCTTCCAACAAATCCGACGTTTAACTGGAGGGATGAGACGGAGGTTGGAGGCAGTCATCCGGACACGTGGAGACTTTGCTCGCTACTGAACCTTTGAACTAAGGATGTAATCTAGAGATTCGAAGTAACATTTTTACTCTCGAAAAACCACCTTAAATTGTTTTATGAACACTGCAGCTCCGAACTTTGAAGTGACATGTTTTTGGTGTTAAACAGTACAGATGATTATGCGACAATATAGTGAATAAAAAATCCAAAATATAATACAATTGTTCTATTTTCTTATTGCCAGTAGTTTATTGTTACAAATCAAATTCATTTTTCGCAGCTCATTTTGCCAGTAATGTCTTGGCGACACTTGTTTTATTAGTCATTGTAAAATTTCATGGGGGTGCTTAACTTTTTTCCAGGTGTATATATTGTCTATGGTGTGATAATGTTAGAATGTATGTGACTGGAAACATTACAAGGTAATCATAGTTAGTCGCGGCGTGAATGGAAGGTTATACAATACACACTTTGTCTTTTCTTTCGTGTGTGTATGAATGGGAAGTTATGAAACACTTTACTTGTTTTCTTTCGTGTGTGTCAACGGGACGTTATGAAATAGTTTACCTGTTTTCTTCTATGCGGGTAACTATTGAGTATCTACCCTTTTCCCCACATGTGTGTGTTGGTCTTGGCTGAGTGGAAGATTATGTACCCGTTTTTTGGGGAGGTTGTGAATTTGCTTACCTCTTTCTTCAATCTGATTAAAATCATCTCCGCTGGTTAATAGCTATTACTGGTAGAGCTGATTTCAGTCAGATTGCTCTTTCTTTCAGACGTGAGTAACGAAAGCTTGAATAGATGGTAGTGATCTAATTTATCTGTTCTTTTGTACAAGTAAGTATACATGTATGTAGGAGTTTACCTGTTTTCTTTCGTGTGTATGTGTGAGTGTATGTGTATGTGTGTGTGTGTGTATGTATGTGTATGTGTGTGTGTGTGTGTGTGTGTGTATGTATCTGTTTGTGGTGTGTGGTGTGTGTGTATATGTGTGTGTCTGTGTATGTGTGTGTGTGTGTGTGTGTGTGTGTGTCTGTCTGTCTGTGTTTGTATGTGTGTTTGTCTGTGAGTATGTATGTGTATGTGTGTGTTTGTGTGTATGTGCGCATGTGCATGTGTGTATATGTGTGTATGTGTGTGTTTGTGTGCATGTATGTGTGTGCCTGTATGTGTGTGTGTGTGTGTTTGTATGTATGTATGTGTGTATGTTTGTGTGTATGTATGTGTGTATGCGTGTGTGTGTATTTATGTGTATGTGTGTCTGTATGTGTGTATGTGTGGCCGTGTGTGGTGTGTGTGTATGTCTGTATATATATATATATGTGTGTGTGTGTGTGTGTGTGTATGTATGTGCGTGTGTGTATATATGTATATATGTCTGTATGTCTGTGTGTGTGTGCGGCGATAAATAAATGGATTGTTGTGATCTAATTTACTAGTTCTCTTCTCTATAACTAAGTCTGTTTAAAAGAGTTTTACCTGTTTTCTTCCGCATGTGTGACGGCCGCGGCGTGAACGGGAGGTTGTGAAAGATCTTTTTGAGCACCTCTGGACACGACTTCATGCGGTGGATGTCCTTGAGCCTGGCCAGACACCCGTCCAGTCTCTCCAGCTCGACCTCGGCCTTCCTGGCGGACTTCTTACAGTGCTTCAGTTCTGTCTTCAGCGCCTCCATCTGCTCCAGCTTCTCCTGTCCTCTCTCTCGCTTCTCCCTGATCCAGCTCGTCTTCTTCCGTATGTCCTCGAGCTTGCGGTCGATCGTCGGCTTCTTCTCCTTCAAAACGTTGATCTCGCTGACGAGACGCTCGTAGGACTCGTTGAACTCCCTGGACGAGTTCTTGTGAACGTGGCGCCGCATCTCGGCCATCCGGTACTCCTTGATCTCCAGGTCGAACAGGAGGTCGTGGTGCGCTACCTGCACGAGACTCTCGTTGTTGACCAACGTCTGCTCCTTCTGGTCCAGGCGCGATAACTCCTCGCTGTACTCCTCGTAATCCTTCTTCACCGATTTCAGCCTGTATTCCACGTTGCATGACTTCAACTGCAGCTCTCGAGCTTTCTTAGCCTGCAGCTCGCGTTTCTTCTCCAGATTGTCTATATCGTACTGCAGGTACGTGGTGTAGTATTCATCCGCCTCCAGCCAGGACGAGAGTCCCTTGCACGCTCTGCGCATGTCGGTGCACGCCTGAGGAAAGGCAACCAAAAGTGACGCATGCAGACAGTCGCACCTCTCGGCCATCTGCTTGACTTCGAAATCCATCATGTCGATGGTGAGTCCCTCGCCTTCAAAGTTGTCTGCCATGTCGGTGATGTTCTTTGTGCTCTGTTTGATGGCGACCTCCAGCTCCCGTCTCTGCTTCTCGTAGTTGATCGCCGTCTCCAGGTACTGATCTCCTTCCACGGGGCTGAAGCTCAGTAGATACTTGTGCATGTAGATGAGTAGCTTGTCCACGATGTTGATGAGATCCGCGAATCCGAGCCGCAGCGTGGATATCGTCTTGATGAGGCAGTCCTGAAGAACAGCAAAGCACTGGATGTCGATCCTCAGCTTGTCCGTCGAGTCGTTGTGTCTGGCGGAGATGTCCTCTATCTGAGCGCGCGACACGAGGCTGGAGTAGCGCGCGGGTTTGATGACCGCCTCAATGGACGGGAGGTACTTCTTCACCTCGTCGTCGATCGTCTTGCCCTGTCCGTAAAACGACGTGACCAGCATCTGCAGCCGCATCTCGATCCCCTGGATGCTGTCCTTGACGATTACGTAAACAGCCGAGAGATTCTGAGGGCGTTCAAGAGCCAGACAGTCGAGGTTCTGTCGTTTCCTGTAGAACTGGAGTCCGGTAGCTTTCGGCATGATGCTTGTTCTATATTACTGATGCACAGTTAAAATATCCGTTTTTCCTACAGACCTTCAACAAATGTAATGGCTGATTTTGGTAGAGATCTTTAACAAAAGGAAATAGCTGGGTCTGGTATCGAACTATCTTTTTGTCACGTTAGTAGTTGCTTCAGTGACTCATCTAAGGTATCCATTTTTAAAGTTGACGCAAACTGTTCCTTTCAGTCTTTGGAATAATAGATCCCTAAAAAGAGTAAGAAATCACTTTGATAATATGCAGAGTTATAATGTTTCAACAAATTTAATATCAGAGAGTTCATCGAAGCAAAACTGTAAGTAGAGGTCTACAGCCAAATCAGGGTCCATGAGACACGGCTGAATTACTATGGACCATGGTCAACGTTTATAACATTTTGAAGTTCAGACTAAAGACTTTGACATTCCGTTAGTATAGAGTAATATAGTTTTAATCTTTTAACACGTATAAGTACAGAGCCATTCCAATCTATTTTCGCGATGATGACGGACGTTAGCCCTTGCTCTCTCGATCCGCCCCCCCCCCCCCCCACCTGGGGGGACTGATGAAGACGTATGGAATGCTGCTAGAATACCGGGTCTCGTACACCGGGTCACGGGCAACCGTGACCTTGGTGTACGAAGACCGGATTCAGAAGAAAGGAAGGTGGAGGAAGAGGAGACGTGTGCCAGCGGCGGCGCAGGGGGGGGGGGGGGGGGGGTCAAAACCGGTGGCTAAACCGCCGGCGGCGACTCCTTCTGTTAGACCGCCGAACACCGCTCACCAGAGGAAGACGACCCAGATAGAAGAGGTTCCGGCCCCGGCTGTCTCGGCTACCGTCCCCTTGGAAGAAGACGAATTGGACGAGCCTGACACAGCCATCTGTGTCACCCCGTCCAATCGGCCTCCTGCACCTACTCCTACTCAAGCGCTTCCGGACGTGTCGCCGATCCTGTCGACGACACCCGTTGAGGCGCAGGCCCGGAAGGAGCCAGTTGTGAAGAGGAGGAAGGCGAACACTCCCCCGAGTGCAACTCCAGCCAAGCCAACTCGCCCCTCTAAACCGCCGCAGCCGGAGACAGAACCAGAGGAGTGGTGGTCACTGCAGGCCGGCCGTCTCCAACAGCGTTACCAACAGCTGGTGAAGACCAATCTCACAGATGTAAATTAGCCGCCCTAAGGAGCAGTCCTATCAACCTCTACCCGACGGACTCAACGAGGGGGAATTCGCGGTGCACCGGCTCAAGATGCGGGAGGGACAAAACGCAGTGTGCGTAACCATCCGCCGGAACGGAAGATTTAATCAAGGTCTGCTACTATCGGAGATGGACAACCCGACATTACATCGTGTCCTAAAAACCGTCGCGGGTCCGCATTACCGTCCAATCACCAAGTCGCTAGCAGACTCCGATTACCGGCAGTTCCTCCCGCACCTTGACATCAACGACTACATCGGATCCCCCTAGATACCAACCTTTACCTCCGTGAGTACTAACCTCTTTTATTGGGCTAGTTAGACTTTAAACGTTTCGAAAGCAGTTCAAAATTCTTTTGTTTATTTTTTTATAAGTAGTCTAACGCATTTTATTTTGGCGCCCGTTCAATTGCTCAAAATCACCTTAAAAACCTTTTGGCTGAGCAGTCTTAACTATTTTGGGTTAAATTTTAGAGTCCGGACATGTTTTGGATGCAGTTACTCTTTGTAGACTTAGGTCAAATACAGGCTTCACCGAGGAATCGAAATTCAGCCAATCAGAGCACGGCTCCCACTCGGTGTACTTCAAGTTTACGAAGTGTCTGCTATTTGGTCCGCGCTCGCGTTGACCTTACTAAATGGCTTTATTCCAAATTCCGCCCACCTCAAACTTACCCCCCCCCCCCCCCCCCCCCCCCCCCCCCCCCCCCCCCCCCCCCCCCCCCCCCCCCCCCCCCCCCCCCCCCCCCCCCCCCCCCCCCCCCCCCCCCCCCCCCCCCTCCTGCTCCGGAGTTAGTCACTGGCGAAGTCAGAGGCTAAATCCGTGGTGGGCGTGCCTGAACCTTCGTGGATACGGGCACGTAAAAAGAGTTTCCCAGTTCCCAGAAGAGAACGACGTCCGATGTCCAACTTCTGAGACAATCATATGCCAAATTACATAACACTCGCAAGAACATATTTAACATTTTAAATAATTTTACCCCCCCCCCCCCCCCCTCCCCCCGCTAACCAGGACTAATTATAGAAATGCATTAAGTGTTTGACACTGAATACAGTGTCAAATCAAGCCGGCATATTTACGCCTGGCTGTTCTTATTGGTGAAAATGTGAAATGTCTGTTCGTTTCCTTCGACTGACCATTTGACTTCCGCTTTCACTCGTTAAACGAGCGGAAACTAATTACGAACGTGGTGTGAGACCGGAAATTCCTTCCATTGCTGCGCCATTGTAAACTCTACCCGCTCAAGACTGATCAATATACCACCAACAAAGAAACCCATGTCTTCCATTATGAGCGTGTGTACGTGTGTACGTGTGTACGCTGGTGCTAATGAAGTGTTCAAAGGTTCCCTTTCTACGCTTTTCTAATTTGCAGAAATAATGTGTTTGCTGGCTCATTTACTTCGAAATGATTACTTCAGCATCAGTGGGGGTGGGAGCGAAAGGAGCTTGTTTGAACTGATTACGTAACCATGGTGGTTTGATTTGTACAGACAACCGACTTTTCTCGGGGGTGCTAATAGCTTTGCGGATAAATTAGAGCATTCTGTGTGCAAATCCATATACCACAATGAGCTTAATTTATTATTTCAAACAAATGAAATTATTTATAATCTAAAAAAAATTAAAAGGGAAATACTACATAGTATATACTCTGAAACCCACCCACCCCCAAAAAAATATATCAACAAAACAAAACAAACAAATAAACAGTCAAAGTCTAAATATTATCTTACGGGGGTAGAACGGGTTGCACGAAGGTGATCATGTATGCACAATTAACATACACGTATGAGTTATTGAGCTCAGAGATTGAATGAAACATAATCCTTTCAGATGACTTCCTTTGTGATTCGATTGGCTGAACGGAAGGTCATGACCTAATGCTGAGTTTTGTCGGATCTTAATTTAACGGAGATTAAGCGCTGGGTGTTTGAAAATTAATCTCAATTCAACCACACTGAATCGTTCCGAATTCATTACTGCAAACTTTGTGTTCGTCAGGAAAATAGACTGGTACCAGTGTTAGCGTTAGATAGTGAGTGGTTGCCTCACAACAGAGATATGTAAAACCTCGTGTTATGTAACGTCTTGTATGTATTGCAGTCTCGGCGCGTTAGCTTGACACCTTGATTGATGTTGACATGAAAGGGACATATCTAATATCGGCACTAACCGCAGTGAACTCGAACACTAGAATTTGGTCTGGCTTTGTAAGCAACTTGGCAAAGTTGTTGTCTCGCCAAGTTACTAATGTACGGATATATAATCCATATTATATTGGGTAGTCAGGAACTTTGTAATACACCAGGTCGATATATCTGTTATCCCATGACAGAATACACTTACGTGTTTGTACCATGTTGAATAATGAATAGGTAAACCAATATACAAAAAGCAAAAAAAAAAAAAAATAATAATAATAATAATAAAAAATAATAAATAAATAAATTAAAAACTAAATAAGCTCATAAATGAGAGGAAGCACAAATAACAGAGGCGGTTGAAACAACAAAGAAACAAAAATAAAAAAATAAAATACCCCCCAAACTAACCCCCTTAAAAACAACAACCCACACAAAACAAAAAACAAAACCCAATTAAAAACAACAAAGAACCCTACCAAAAAACCCCCAACAAAAACAACAACAACCAAAAACAAACAAACAGAACAAAACAAAAACAAAACACCCAGAAAACCAACAACTAAATAAAAAAAACAAAAAAACCCACGAAAACAACAAACCAACCGGCAAAGATTACTAATCGGCAGGACTGTCAAACTGACACTGTTGCTAAAACATTTTCGTGCTGTGTTCAAGCAAATGCTCGATCCTCTTGTTGTTGCTATCAAATTAAGATAGCCTGTAAATAAACATTCCTTCCTCTCCTTGTCACTATATAATTATTTTTTAACCCTTCTTTTCTTTCCTTGTAGCCACCAATTTAAAGTAATTCCTCTTTAGTTTAGTCACAAGTGCCGGGGGTGGCTAGGTTTAGTCAATTCTGTGTATTTTCCAGATGTAATCGGATACACACATTGTACACCACGCCACCGTAATGCAAAATTAAATATAAATTGACCCGCTTTGTCTGCACAGCAGGCAGCAGATTGAGTTATGTTAACATGTTATTATTTTTATATACACGAGGCTTAACTAAGCTTACTGGCATTTAATATTAGAAGGAATGCGATTAAAAAAACAAAAAACGTATTAAGTAGACAAATATTACTAATACACGTGTTTCTACCAGTTCTCGAGATTTAACACACCCACATATACTAAGAAGTAAGAAGATCTAGATTATACCTATTAGTATACACCCAGTCGGTTTATAACAAATGCTAACATATGTTTTACCTGTTCATAATCAGGCTGTCAATATGTATGAGGTAAATATTAAACAGAAGGGTAAGGGATATTTGTTTAACAATTCGACACGGTTATTTGGTAGAGTATAACATGTCAAATGATTATTTAGACAATAAGTTCAGAAACCGGGAAGAACACAATCGTATGTTGTTTAACGTCACCTAATCTAACAGTGTCAATAGTACTTATAAGAACTTGGAAGAACAAAAATAGTTCAGAACCTCACATTTTCATAATTAACCGTTAAATTGCCAAAAACCATTTGTTCGTAAACGATAATTTTATTTTCAGGAATATAAAGTTGAAATCTTCATATTCCTAGAACGTCGTTGACTTCGTTGTGCAGTTCCATGTTGAAACATTCTTTACAAGATTACAACACTGCTTAGTTCATCAAGATAAACGTCTCCGACACGATATTTATTAGTGTGAAGTTTATTGTTGTATCGTAAGGTCCAATAAATGTCAAAATGTTAAAAAACGGACCGTAGATGTTAACCTTAGTGAAATAAACACTGCTCAGAATTGCACTCCGGTGGGTTTTTTAAAAAATACTTTAGTATTATTTAGACTATCCTACGTTTTTTTGCCATTGTTAAAATATATTCGACTATCAGAACCGTTTTAATGACTACACAGTAAATACAAATTCTTGTGAACATTATTATCAATTCCTGTATATTCAAGAAGTTCTAATGTTTGTAATAGCCCAAACTCCATCTTATTTCGTTATATATATACATACATACATGGGCTCATTTTTTTTTTTTTTTTTTTTTTCTCCGTATAATATGTTCCCGACTAGAAGAGCTTTTTTAACGAATTCTATTACATATGACATGCAATGCTTTTTCTTGTTTAGAATATCGGTGTCTATATATTCAATGTGTTTCTGATCCTAATGTTTGTATGTAAAGTTTGTTTTGTTTAACAACACCACTGGAGAACACTGATTTGTTAATCATCGGCTATTCGATGTCAAACATTTGGTAATTAGGAAACCCACTACATTTTCCCTTTAGTTGAAAGTGGTCTTTCATAATCACAACCCAGCTTAATGTTTGCAGTAGTCCAAACTATGTTACAATGGCAGCATGGCAGCAATCCCAGAACAGTCCCTTTATCAATGGAAGCAAACTTCGGACAATTTCTTTAAAAAAAAAAAAAAAAAAAAAAAAAAAAAAAAAAAAAAAATATATATATATATATATATATATATATATATATATATATATATATATATATATATATATATTATATTATATTATATTATATTATATTATATTATATTATATTATATTATGTTATGTTATATTATATTATATCAACTCACCTGTAGTACTTGTCATTTTACGTGTATCACCACACACACAGGTTTTCAGGTGTATCTCTAAAACATCGGTAGGTCTGAGTCTAAACGCCGAGTTCATTTCTGGCTGTGACAGCCTGCTGTCAAAAGCCGCCTGCGACAGTAACAGTGCTATAAAAGAGTAACTCAAGGGTACATAATCGTATAAGCTATGTGTTTGAACCAGCACTTGTCTTATGTATACGTCTGTCGGTGATTGGCCCGTATGGAGGTATCGCGTGACGGTGGGCTCACAGCCACAGTGCCACAGCTACGGTAGTAGGCCTATATACCCCGATTGTAAAGGAATTGATCGATTAACAACACCTGGTGAATTGTTTAATCACATCTTATTATTTCAAAGACGGCTATCGGTGATATCACTAGTGTAACTAGGGGGTATGCGGCATGGGGGTACCGCTTTATTCCAACCACCTTTATGATACAGTATTTGTCTGTCACCCCGTAACACAAGACAACGTGCCCCCCACCCCCTCCCTAAATGTGGGTGCCCCCTAATATAAAAGTCTGGCTACGCCAATGAGCAATGTAAAAAAACAAATTGCAATGACACCACTAGAGCACATTGATGTATTAATTATCGGCTAATGGATGTCAAACATTTG
The DNA here is from genome assembly GCF_016097555.1 of Gigantopelta aegis. NCBI lineage: Eukaryota > Metazoa > Mollusca > Gastropoda > Neomphalida > Peltospiridae > Gigantopelta > Gigantopelta aegis. The sequence goes on from NC_054707.1 coordinate 8,157,134, forward strand.
GTAATTCTGATATATAGTCTTAGCAAAGGATTTTATATATATATATATATGCACCATCCCATAGACAGGATCACACATACCACGGCCTATGATATACCAGTCGTGGTGCACTGGCTGGAACGCGATTATTATTTGAAAGAGGCAATCGCAATATCACTTACGTAGGCACCTCTTTTTTTCAACCACCTTTTATAATACATTATTTGCCTGTCGCTCCGTAATACGTGCAAAAGACAACGTGGGTGCCCTCCCCTCTCCCATATAAAAAGACACCACAGAGCACATTGTTATATTAATATATTGGATGTCAAACATTTGGTAATTTTCGACTCGTAGTCTCAGAGAAACCCTTCTACATTTTCACATTTGCAGGAAGGGAATTTTTATATGCACTATCCCACAGACAGGATAGCATATACCACGGCCTTTGATATACCAGTTGTGGTGCACTTTCGTAGCTAGGGGGTAGAGGGCATGGGGCACCTCGTTTTTCCAACCACCTTTTATAATACATTATTTATCTGTCGCCCCTTACACTTGTAAAAGACAACGTGGATATCGGCTTATTAATGCACTACATACCATAAACGATATACCAATTGTGAAACTGGTGGAAGCTTATTAAGAGACAAACTTAATTTGGGAGTGGAAACCAGCTGTAGCCAATTAATCTACTAGGTGAGTAGCAGCATAATTTCTTTCATATGCACTTATTACAAACAGGACATCACATACCACGGACTGTAATTTATACGTTGTGAAAAAAAAACCCACCTATTGATCGGTTTAGCCTGACACATAGCTAGAGGCACATGGCCTGGTTTTAGATTCATGTCCACAGCAAAATTACACCTGTATAAAGACATGTTTTGTTGGTGAATTAGTCCATGGCAGTTGTCGAGATTGTTATTCTATCGATTTCCGTACTCGGTGTTCAATATACCTGATTGATTTTCTCATTCAGAGCGATCAATGTAACAATGTGTTCACGTTACAACTGTAAAACGGCTACTTACCTCAAGTCGATTACCTCAAGTCGATCCATTCTGGATGGTTCCGAATAATTTTTTTCATGCCCATATCCATTTTAAAAAAGTTAAAGTTTGTTTTGTTTAACGACACCACTAGAGCACATTGATTTATTAATCATCGTCTATTGGATGTCAATCATTTGATAATTTTTACATCTAATTTTAGAGAGGAAACCCGCTACATATAATCTTAGAGAGGAAACCCGCTACATATAATCTTAGAGAGGAAACCCGCTACATTTTTCTATTAGTATTATATGCACCATCCGGTATCCAGGATACCACATACCTCGGCTTTTGATATACCAGCCATGGTGCACTGGCTGGGTCGAAATATAGCCCACAGGGCTCACCGACAGGGGTCGATTCTAGACCGACCGCGCATCAGGCAAGCGCTTTACCACTGGGCTACGTTCCGCCCTAATGATCTTAAAGGGACAGACCCTAGTTTCACGTAACACATTTGGATAAAATTATAATTGAGAGAAACAAGAGTCTGTAACTTTGGAATGGTGAAATACCCTCTAAAAATAGACTAAAACTTGACTCCATAACTGTTACTTCTCATACGCACTTGCGTTTTTAAAGATATGAGAATTGCATTTTGTGATATTAAAAACACCAGGATGATCAAAACACTTCGAATGTACGGAAACTGATAATCTAAACCATAAAACCTAAGTAAAGTATAATTTCAATTATCACAAAACGGCTATAATAATAATAAAAAAATGCCTTAGTGTTTAAAAACTAGGGTATGTCCCTTTAATAATCCTCGTTGGTTTTATTGTATATATTACCGGACATAAGGCTGGTAGGTACAATGTTCGTAGCCCGGTATCGGCTTTGACCCAGAGCGAGTTTTTACGACTCAATGGGTAGGTGTAAGACACCCTCTTCTCTTTCACTAACCACTAACAATTAACTCAATGTCCTGGACAGACAGCCCATATATGATATAACTGAGATATGTGCCCAGGAAAGCGTGCTTGAACCTTAATTGGATATAAGCACGAAAATAAACTGAAATGAAATGTGTATATCAAAATTAGTGAAATAAGGAAGATGTTCAAATAACGATTCGTTACCCAATCATTCAGGGGAGGCGGGGGGAAGGGGCGTTGATAAAGAGTTAGCCTGATGCGCGGTCGCCCTAGGATTGATCCCCATCGGTGGACCCATTGGGCTAGTTTTCGTTTAAACCAGTGCCCCACAAAGACAGTGGTATGTACTATCCTGTCTGTGGTATATACCACATATCCCTTGCTGCTAGTCGAAAAAGAGTAGCCCATTGCGTGTTGGTAAGTTTCTTTAACTATATGTCCGACGCAATATAATCGTAACTGAAATGTGTTGAGTGCGTCGTTAAATAAAGCAGTCCTTCCCTCCTGTTAAAAGAAGTCAGCAGAATTATTCCGACAAGTAAATATGAATACAAATGTGCATTGTAGTGAACCTACATGCACACTTTAAAATGTTTCTTTGTTTTGTTTAACAATACCACTAATATATTTGATTAATTAATTATTAATTATCAGCTGTCGGTGAGCCCATTGGGCTATATATTGGATGCCAAACATTTGCTAAGTCTGACAGAGGAAACCCGCTGTATGTTTCCATTAGCAGTAAGGGATCTTTTGTTTACACTTTCCCACAGACAGGACAAGACACACCAGAGTCTTTGATATACCAGTCGTGGGGCACTGGTAGGCATGGAAAACACCCAATCAGGGAAGTGGTCCACCGAGGGGGTCCCATCCTGCAATCAACGCACCTTAAGCGAACGCTCTACCGACTGGGCTAGGTCCCGTGCCAACCATGCACAGAGACGTTATGGCGTGAACCGCTATCTCCGACAATACAGTTACGGGGGGGGTGGGGGGGGGGGGGTACATAACCCTGATACGTGGTCGGTCTAGGATCGATCCCCGTCGGTGAGCCCATTGGGCTATTTGTCGTTCCGGCCAGTTCTCCATAACTGGTGTAACAAAGGCATTGATAGATATTATCCTGTCTGTCACTATTCTCAAGCCAGTGGAAACAACCTAGGAATTCCGCATAGCGATGCAGATGCAGATTAAGTTATTATTCTCTCTATTAACTCTACTTTAAGTTGTGTGTGGGTGTAGTTATACAGACGGTTACCATTTTCAAATCATGTTGATCGTCATTAATGGGATAGAGGTTCTTGAATGTAAGCTTTCACAGTTTTTGTCTCTAATGTGTTTGTTTTGGCTTTTATTAAGTTTACTTATTTTCATTAATTACTGAAGCTCTACAACCTATTATTATTATTATTATTTAAAAATAATTAAATCAATGTTTACTGCAATCAACGCCTATAGTTAGTATAGTACAGTACAGTACAGTACAGTACACTACACTACACTACACTACACTACACTACACTACACTACACTACACTACACTACTACACACTTTTTAAGCATCATTCTGCTATTTGACATAGAGAAGGTGTACAGTTTCCTTTAGATGAAGAACACAATCCTTCAGTTGAGTGCAGGTATTTAATCATTACATCATTACGTACATACACTGACACAACTACCACGAAGTTATCTAAACCCTGTTAGGTGAGCTCCGGGAAGAATCGCCCGTGAAACGAGAAGGGTATCACTGTGGGCAGGTAGGCGCGGTTCACCATCTTCAGAGTGCGGGCGTCCATTATAGCCAGATAGGTGCGGTTCTTATTCCCGTCTAGAACGGGCATCATCAGGAGCCCGTCGTCTTCGCGCGACCCCCGGGGGTCAGGGACGAACCAAGCCTCCTCCGGGAACTGCTGGGGCTGGTGCCAGGTCCTGTCCTCCAGATGGTTGCAGAAATTCTTCTTGACGAGCGCAGCGTCAGACAGGGAAGAGTTGTCTCTCTTGAGCACCACTCCGTACGTGATGCAGTACGGCTTGGATCGGTACTTCTCGTTGATTGTCGGAAGGTCGAGGAAGGTGGTGTATTCGGCTCCCGGTGCTCCCTGGAACGTCTGCATCTTTACCTGAGGCTTGTCGCCGAGGTAGATGTCGTATCGCTGAACGCGCGCGTGCGGGTTGAATTTGTTTCTGGCTACCGGATCCAAGATGATGTCCATCTCGAAATTGTACATCGCCTCGGGCCCCGTGTAGGCCGACACGTCGACAACCAGGTGATCCATGGAGACCTCGTACGCGTTCACGTGGTGCATGATGAAGACGTTGCCCGTCGTCAACGTCTGCACGTGACCCGTCTTTAGGTTCACCACGTACACGGTGGTCGGTTGGTCCGGGTACCAATCCAGACAGCGGAATGGTTCGGCCTTTAGCGCCATCTTGACGACGTTCACGTAAAACGGAAAGGCGAAAAGGACGGCGTAGTGCTCGGTCACGGAAAACGAGTGCATGTACGGAACCCTGTCCACCTCCCACCGAGCGATTATCTCCCGGTCTTGCGCAGACTTTATTTTAATCAAATTCATCGCACTCCTCGCCCACGGTAACAGACTGACGCTGCTCAGAAAGGTCAGATGCCAGTCGGTGCCCGGATACGGAAGCGGGTGCGCCGTTGACATCAGATTGAGGAAATTGAGGAGATAGCGCGAACTGAAGACACCGCCGGTAGGAGGAACTGACACGGGTTCACCGATGGACAGATTTCTGGGATGAATCTCGTATATCTTCCAGAAATCGCTGAGCACGACGTACTCGTTTTTGTCCTTGTGTTGGAAGGAATACACGTTGACGTTCATGTTGTCGATTCCTCGCAGTAACGCCTGGAATTTCTCCAGCTGGTTGAACGGCGGTTCCACAGTCTCCAACATCAGGTAGGGGGCGATCGTGTGGGTCTTCATGGAGTCGTTGAAGAACTGACTGCGCAGCAGGCGCGTGGAGAAGAATCCCTTCTTACTTCCGGTCATTCTGAAGCTCGACAGCTTGCCGAAAGCGTCGAACGAGTGCTTGAATCGACGATCTCCGTTTTCAAATACACCAAGACCGTTTCGAATCTGAAATAATAAAACATGTCGATTAGAGAACAAACATAGCATAAATATCCAACCTACACTGGAATATGATGCAGCACATCATCCTTCATGGAATAACCATGGTGGTCACTTTAACTCTTTCGGGTAGAACGAAATCCTGTTTTAATCCACTTTGGGGGATTCTGCCTCCAGACTACAACAACTTGGGGCGGAACGTAGCACAGTGGTAAAGCATTCAACTGATGCGCAGTCGGTCCAGGATCGATCTGTCGATGGTCCATTAGGCTATTTCTCGTCCCAGCCAACGTACCATGACTCGTATATCAAAGACCGTGGAATGTGCTATCATGTCTGTGGGATGGTGCATATAAAAGATACCTTGCTACTAATGGAAACATGTAGCGAGTTTTCTCTCTACGGCAGAATTACCAAATGTTTGATCACGCATCAAGCGAGCGCTTTACCACTGTGAAATACAAGAATAGTGACGGAGTGAAACAAACATATCGATATGGGGGACGGAAAGTTAAATAATCAGAGAGGCAAAGACAGAAATGGACAGACAGAAATGAACAGACAGAATAGACAGACAGAAAAAGACAGACAGAAATGGACAGACAGAAATAGACAGAAATGAACAGACAGAAATGGACAGACAGAAATAGACAGAAATGAACAGACAGAAATGAACAGACAGCATGGACAGACTGCACGGACAGACAGAAAAAGACACAGAAATGTACAGAGATAGAAATAGACAGACAGAATGGACAGACAGAAATGAACATACAGAAATAAACACAGAATGGACAGACAGAAAAAGACATGCAGAAATACACAGAAATAAACAGACAGAAATGGACAGAAATGAACAGACAGAATGGACAAACAGAAATGGAGAGACAAAAATACACAGAAATGGACAGACAGAAATGGACAAAATGAAAAAGACAGACAGAAATGGACAGACAGAAATAGAAATGGATAGACAGAAATGGACAGACAGAAAAAGACATACAGAAATGGACAGACAGAAATTAACAGACAGAAATGGACAGACAGAATAGACAGACAGAAATTAACAGACAGAATGGACAGACAGAATGGACAAACAGAAATGGACAGACAGAAAAAGAAATACAGAAATTGACAGACAGAAATGGACAGACAGAAATGAACAGACAGAATGGACAGACAGGAAAAGACATACAGAAATGGACAGACAGAAATAGACAGAAATGAACAGGCAGAATGGACAGACAGACAGAAATGAACAAGACAGAAATAGATAGACAGTAATTAACAGACAGAAATAGACAGAATGGACAGACAGAAAACACAGAAATGGACAGAAATGAACAGACAGAATGGACAGACAGAAATGGACAGACAGAATGGACAGACAGAAATGGACAGACAGAACGGACAGACATAAATGAACAGACAGAAATAGACTGACAGAATGGACAGACAGAAATGGACAGACAGAAATGGACAGAGAGAAAAAGACATACAGAAATGGACAGACAGAAATAAACATACAGAAATGGACAGACAGAAAAAGAAATACAGAAATGGACAGACAGAAATGGACAGACAGAAATGAACAGACAGAATGGACAGACAGGAAAAGACATACAGAAATGGACAGACAGAAATAGACAGAAATGAACAGGCAGATTGGACAGACAGACAGAAATGAACAAGACAGAAATAGATAGACAGTAATTAACAGACAGAAATAGACAGAATGGACAGACAGAAATACACAGAAATGGACAGAAATGAACAGACAGAATGGACAGACAGAAATGGACAGACAGAATGGACAGACAGAAATGGACAGACAGAAATAGGCAGAAATGGACAGACAGAAATGGACAGACAGAAATGGACAGACAGGAAAAGACAGACAGAAATGGACAGACAGAATGGACAGACATAAATGAACAGACAGAAATAGACTGACATTATGGACAGACAGATATGGACAGACAGAATGGACAGACAGAAATGGACAGAGAGAAAAAGACATACAGAAATGGACATACAGAAATGGACAGACAGAAATGGACAGACAGAATGGACAGACAGAAAAAGAGATACAGAAATAGACAGAAATGAACAGGCAAAATGGACAGACAGAAATGGACAGACCGAAATGGACAGACCGAAATAGACAGACAGAATGGACAGACCGAAATGGACAGACAGAAATAGACTGACAGAATGGACAGACAGAAATGGACAGACAGAAATGCAGCTGACTAAATGATGAGGAAGCTCAGTGGCGGCTGCATTATAAGTGTTTAGTTTTATGTTCCTGTAGTTTGACTCTACCCGAATGAATGAGCCGTTGTGGGACTCCATTGTTTTATTATTTGTTACTGAACCATCATTCCCAGAAGATCGCCCTCTTCCCATAAATACATTCAACACCGTCCTAAGCTGCAAAAGATCCCCCTCCCCCCCCCCCCCCCCCCAAAAAAAAAAAAAAAAAACAAAAAAACAAAACAAAAACAACAACAACCCAACAAACAACAAACAAACAAACAAACAAAACACCAAAAAAACCCACATACAAACAACAACAAAAAGATATCTATAATAATTTTGTTTATATTTAACGACGCACTCAACACATTTTATTGACGGTTATATGGCGTCAGACATATGATTAAGGACCACACAGATATTGAGAGAGGAAACCCGCTAGGCTACTCTTTTCGATTAGCAGCAAGGGATCTTTTATATGCACCATCCCATACCACGGCATTTGATATGCCAGTCGTGGTGCGTTGGCTGGAACGAGAAATAGCCCAATAGGCCCACTAACGGGGATCGATTCCAGACCGACCGCGCATCGAGCGAGCGCTTTACCACTGGGTTACGCCCCCCCCCCCCCCCCCCCCAATATCTCTAATAAAGGCATACGAGATTAATTGTTTTGCTCATCCCTATTTTAGTCGATAAATATCAAGGTACTTTTAAAAACTAAGGTTTTGTTTTTTCCACACAAATTTAAATTTCAGTATTATGAACTGCCACTTGAAAGGCACTTGTTTATAAGACGTCAACCTTGTTAATATAAGAACATCGTGTCCTATTTACTAGTGCAACACTAATAATTTTATACTATTTTAATGTTTTTAATAAAACGTAAACTAGATATGTTTTATATATAGTATTAAATATTGGATAAATCTGCTCTGTGTATTTTTGTATCTATCGTACTAATGATGTCATAATAGTGATATTCAATTATTGACTTGTGCAAAGTTTTTCTTTAAATATTTGTTATAATATTTTATTGTTGGAATTTTGTTATATTGTTTTTGGGGACCGCCGGTAGGAGAGTATAGTAGGTATTCAACAAAACCAGAAGTAACTACTGAATACTCTCCGAAGTGGTCAGACGAAGCTAAAACCAGAAGTAACTACTGAATACTCTCCGAAGTGGTCAGACGAAGCTAAAACCAGAAGTAACTACTGAATACTCTCCGAAGTGGTCAGACGAAGCTAAAACCAGAAGTAACTACTGAATACTCTCCGAAGTGGTCAGACGAAGCTAAAACCAGAAGTAACTACTGAATACTCTCCGAAGTGGTCAGACGAAGCTAAAACCAGAAGTAACTACTGAATACTCTCCGAAGTGGTCAGACGAAGCTAAAACCAGAAGTAACTACTGAATACTCTCCGAAGTGGTCAGACGAAGCTAAAAGCTGATGGGAAATGGCAGGTGGGTGGCACGGATAGCCACAAGAGACAAGCACATGTCGCGTTAGAGAGACAAGGACTGGGATGTGGAAGTGGACATCGAAAGAAGTTTTTAAAAATGAGATGGAATTGAAAGAAGAGAAAGAAAAGGGGATAGTGGGATAAAAAAAAAAAAAAAAAAAAAAAAAAAAAGCAGGAGAATGAATGAATGAATGTTTAACGACACCCCAGCACGAAAAATACATCGGCTATTGGGTGTCAAACTATGGTAAAGGCAAAACATTAAATGATGAACCACGTCAGCATAAAAATTCAAAGGTCAAGTAAAAACACAGTGTAAAGAACTGTGCAAAAGGAAAAAAAAGAGTTGTTTGTTTGATGTTTGGAATATCTTGCAGATAATAACTGATTTTGTATTATAATATTAAACAAAATGCAAACGGACTAGCCTTAAGATAATCTGATTAAAATTAGTTTTACTGGTCTACCAGTAGATCTAACAGCATTGCGTGGACTCCCATGTTCAGGTGACATTTCATCTATAAATAACAATTTAAATATCGACCAATTACAATTCGCCTTTTATAGCGTTATTCGGAAACATACAAATTCTAAAAATATCGACTATTTATGCAATAGGCGAACCTGTTGGTCTATTTCAGCATTGAAAAAACGGGTGGAAAAGTGCAGTAATAAACTCTGGATTGTATACTAGTATAAACTGAGTTTATGGCTATACCATCACGGTTTTTTTTTTTTTTGTCTTGAAACGAATTTTATATAAAACTTTATATTGAAATTAGTTTCCGGCATACTTCGTAATTCACCCGAATCATTTCGTATACCCTTGGCATAATCCCGAATATTTTCAAATTCTTTTCAAATCACTGGCATGATTTTGCAAGTAAGGTTTTGATTGGTCGAATGAAAGGTCAACTGGACATGAGCTCCAACGGGCTGCTGTTAGATCCACATGTAATAGTGGAGCTAATTTTAATTAGATTGGCCTTCAGAAAAGGTTAATTCAAATAAAATATTGTAGTATAGTTGATATTACTTTACAGTCTGCCTTAATTTGGTTACACCAAACAAAATTTTAAATATTCCAACACTCTGCCCACTTAATTAGACTTCCAGCTTCTATTTTCAGTTGTTAATCATTATTTAGGATATATGTGTGTCCGACCTCCAGTCCAAAATTATGTGCCATGAGTCTGAATGTCTAGGCACAAATAATTTGTTTACTGTTTACAAAGGAACTACAGAAATATAGTATAGTAAAATGCATTCAATGCGGAATAATTTACTAAAAGAAATTGTGTTATTATGTTATACAAACTGCCCGTTGTAGCATTTTCGATTGCAAGGATAGAACACATAGCTTACCAAAGTTCCTCTCAACCATTTTGGAACGGGTTTCTCAAACTGAATGGGAACATTGAGCATTTCCTGGCGGTTCGTCTTGAAGAGTAACTCAAAACTGGGATCGTCCTGAACCACGGGATCTCTCGAGGTCCTGCCAGGATCAGGGTTCTTGTCGCACACCCCGCTCAGGTACCACAGTCCGCACAGAACCGACAAGATGTTGGCGCCCACCATCACGACGACTTCGGACAAACAGCCACGGAGTTTTGTATGACGCGCACACACGGACGGTGAGCACGTGAATGCCTTATTATCTCACAGTGTTGGGTAATGTATATACAGACTACGGAGTCGTTTGTTTGGTTAGGAATTTGGGGGGGGGGGGGGGGGGGGGGGGGGTTTCGCATAGAGTAGGTCAAAGTGTAGCACGTTCGCTCCGATAAGATTAACAGCACCGAGTGCATGGTGTAGACTGGCCGAACGGAAGGTATTGTCACATTGTAGAACTGCAGAAACTAATTTTAAGTCAATGCATATTTGCAGGTCTAGCCCTGGTAGTCGCCAAATTCGCCAATTGCGAATTTTGAAAACAACTGGAGAATTTTATTTTGAGTTGGCGAAATAATTTTAGTACGCTTTATTGTAAAATAACTGGTTTTCAGCCATTTTTGAAGTTTAATAGATAATTTGGCGAAACTTTGTGTTCACCCAGAGCTAGCCCAGTATTTGGTCTAATAACATAGGGTCACTGGATACAACCTACTTCCCTATATGGACATTATGCAACCCCCGCCCCTGTCAGTTGAAATACCAATTAATATATTACTAACCCCTCCAGTTGTTCATATCTTTCGATGCTTATGGAATAATATATTGTATCCTGTAATCACTGTATGTATTGTCACGATATGATGATCAGATAAATTTCTATATGTTCGGTCACTGACCAAGAATATAGCTTTTTGGAACTACTTTTACACTAATTATGATCAGCAAAGGCATGTTGTAGTGACAATTTTTATTTTAAAATAAGAAATAAATCGTTGTTATTAAGAACTATTTTGATTGGTGTAAAAATATTATAGACAAACTCAGCTACTTACTTTTAACACTACCTAATCCCTCTGAATATTTTATGCGTGAATTAAATAAAATATTATTTAAGTTTGTATGGAACCAAAAGCCGGATAGAATTAAAAGAAATACCATGTGTAAATCTATTAAAGAGGAAGGCCTAGGCATGATAGATATATTTAAATATGTTAAAGCTTTGAAAATTACTTGGTTACGAAAACTGGAAAGTAATGATTCAAAATGGAAACCTCTTTTATTGGTATGTTTTCCCCAACTACATAATATTCCTGTATTTGGTAATGATTTCCCTCAAAGATGTTATAAAAATATTAACAACTTGTTTTGGAAGAACTGTATTGGGAGTTTTTGTGATTTCTCTACAACTATTAAGGTAACAGACTTTAAAGATTTTTTATCAGAACCAATCTTCTATAATTGTCATATAAAAATCGATAGGAAAACGTTTCTAAAACAAAAATGGCTCGAAAAAGGCATCTCTCAAATATGCAACTTAGTTAATGATTGTGGAGAATTCTTTACATTAATTGAATTTAATTATATTTATGACTTACATGTGTCTTTTTTAGAATATCAGGGAGTCATTAATTCACTCAAAGTATACCTTAAAAAAACTAAAATTAGTAAGATAGACACAAATATTCCTTTAGACGATTCGCCTGTCCAAAGAAAACTTTGTTCCATTAAAAAAGGATCAAAATTATACTATTACACATTAACATATTTAGACGTACCAAATACCGCTATGGCAAAATGGCAAAATCGTTTTAATACTGATCTTATCTGGCCCATTATTTATTTGAAACCATTTCTCACCACACAAGAAGTAAAATTAAGATGGTTCCAATATAGGATATTACACAGAATACTAACGACAAATATTTTTGCCTTCAAGCTAAAACTTATTGATACTGAAACATATACCTTTTGTAATGTAAATAAAGAAACAATAGAACATCTTTTTGGGGAATGTAACTTTGTTCAAACGTTTTGTAATTCGTTTTTAAACTGGTTATCGAAGTACTGTAATCATTTATGTAACATAAAACTGTCTCTCGAACTAGTCATATTTGGATTTAAAGACAACATTAACACAGATAATATTTTAGATATTTTGCTACTTCTAGCTAAGTATTTCATATATAAATGTCAAGTGCAAAAGGTTACGTTAAATATCATTCATTTTAAAATAGAAATTAAACAAAGATACTCTATAGAAAAACATTTATATTTTAGTAAGAATAGTCTTAATAATTTTTTTACCAAGTGGTCACTGTATCATTCATTAGTTGAAAATATTTAATATAATAATTTTTGTATTATTATTATTATTATTATTATTTAAATCCTCTCGTCTCCAGCAACAGATGTAATATATAATAATTTAATAAAACATCTACTTCCCGCAGTATCACAGAACATTAACAAACTATAATACAACTGATGGGAAACTAATCACATGTATACATTTGTTACCAAGCTATGTTGTGTGCTGGTGTATGTGTGTGTATGTGCGTGTATGCTTTTTTAATGTTAAAACTGTCTTGCTGTCCTGTTTTTACTATATATATATATATATATATATATATATATATATATATATATATATATATATATATATATATATATCTTTTCTCTCTTCTTTCTCACTTCTATCTCTCCCTCCCTTCCTTTTTCTATGGAAAAATGTACAATCAATCTGAACATATTTAGTCTAACAATACTCATTATGTATTATATATATATTTAATGTTATTTATGTTCAACATTATCTGTAAGATAGTGATTCCGGGCCTCATCCCTGACACTATCGACATTACTGGGCTAATAAAAAAATTTAAAAAGAAAAAAAAGAAGATATTGTAGACGACAAGGCCTTCAACACATGATGACGTACTATTCTTTAAAACCCCCAGTAAAGTTGTGAAATAAAACAGTTCATTTCATGATTGTTTCGTTTAATATGGATAATAGATTAAATGAAATAATTGGTTACTGTCTTAAGATATCTGATTTATCCTGGTCGGGTCGAATGGCGAATGCTATTCTAACCTTCGCAGTATAAAGCAGATATCTTAAGACAGTAACCAGTTATCTCTATTAATATTTTCAAAATTTTGGCAGCATTTGTCAGTTGATATTATTAGCCGTTTACTATAAACTAGTATTTACCGCCTTTCGACTAATGATTAACATTATCACCATTCATTCACTTAACCAATGTATATTTTTACAAAAACAATGATTCGTGTACATTCAAAAGTTTTTAATCTTTACGCCATAGTTAACCATTTCGCCTTTAAGTTTGTTTTTTCGGGGGGGGGGGGGGGGGGGGGGAGAGGGGAGAGTAGGGTTGGTTTTTTTTTTTTTTTTTTTTTTTTTTTTTTTTTTTTTTTTGGGGGGGGGGGGGTGTTGTTGTTTTTAATGTCTGATCGAAAGTGGTTCGTAGGTTCAATACATTTAGTTCAATACCTTTAGCTCGTTTCAAGTCTTTATTGACCATCAAGTTTACAACTCGTCGGTACAAACCACAAGCATTTATGGCTATTGCATTATAAAAAATGAGAAACGAAACACGCTGTCCCCACATAGGTTGTTCCTTCAATGTTTTTAATCCGTATTATCCAGTGTTGTTTATAAAATTCCAGTCGTGTGTAGAACAGGGTATTTGGTTTACAGGTGTTTGCTTTCGGACCATGACCAGTCATTCATGGTGATAACAGCTGTAACCTCAGGCATGGGATCGTAGGGACAGCTCCGCAAGGCTCAATTAGGTGTAAACTTCATGTGCCATTTTGTGCTACAAACACTTTTGAAAGCAGACGACAGAAAATCTGGTTTGGTGAGCCATATAAAAATATCGAGTTTTTATAACAGCTGCTGTCATAGGGTGTGTTTCTACAAACACTTTTGCGGTGAACTGGTTTGGTGAGTATAAATATCGGTTTTTATCTGCTGTGTGTGTTGCGGTACTATCTGGTGCACAGTGTTAGGTCATATTGAATTTCGACCTTCATTATTTTGACAACAAGTGAATGCATGATAACAAACGAAACGAACCTTCGATATCGTTTTCAAAAAGCGACCCTACAGTCAAAGTGCTATTATTTTATTTCAGTTATTGTCCTATCCTTTATTAATCCCAGAAACATTGTGCGTGCCAGTATTCTTTCCTATTATACTTTACATGTACTTCCAAATCTAATTTTAAAGGGACAGTATCAGGAGGGAAGGAAATGTTTTATTTAACGACGCACTCAACACATTTTATTTACGGTTTCATGGCGTTAGACATATGGTTAACGACCACACAGATATTGAGAGAGGAAACCCGCTGTCGCCACTTCATGGGCAACTCTTTTCGATTAGCAGCAAGGGATCTTTTATATGTACCATCCCACAGACAGGGTAGTGCATACCACGGCCTTTGATATGCCAGTCGTGGTGCACTGGTTGGAACGAGAAATAGCCCAATGGGCCCACCGACAGGGATCGATCCCAGATCGATCGCACATCGAGCGAACGCTTTACCACTGGGCTACGTCCTACGCCCCCGGACAGTATCAGATGCATAAATTACAACATATTTCTTTTACATTTTGAAAATTGAACATGGTGTCCATATTCAAAAATACAGCAAAAATAATTTAATTGACTAACAGAAAGATGTGGTGGAATCGTTAGTGGGTGACCAACAAATTAAGCGAATGATGTCACAATTATTGCATCTGTGTTTTGATTGATATGTGACGTGGTATTTTCCGCTTACTTTCTGTTTTTATCCAGAATTCTTGAAGAAGCCACCGTTTTCGCAGAGTGACATTACATTACAATGTGAATCGGTGTTTTTTTTTAGTGTGTAGGTTTTTTGGTGTGATTTTTGTTGGTTGTTTTGTTTGTTTGGTTGGGGTTTTTTAAAGATAGATTATTGATCTGGTAGAATAGAAACGTATGTATGTATGTATGCATGTATGCATGTATGTATGTATGTATGTATGTATGTATGTATGTATGTAAGTATGTATGTATGTATTGATGTATGAATATCTGTATATGTTGTATGTATGTCGAGGTTGACTGTTACATACATAGATATTAACGCACTGGCGCAGGGGATAATTAAATCCTTTCTGGCCTCACAAATTGTCCCATGCCTTTGCTGGGACTCGAACCTGTGGCACCGAATCGCCCGCAAATTGCAAGACTAACCACGATACGCTCTGAGCTATCGAAGCTTCCATAAAAAGGAAGTTCTTTAACTCAACCATATGCATGGGGCCTACAATCTACGCGGTCTATCCCGCTTACGTGCATGAAACAGTGGACAGACCTGGCACTGGCTAGTATGTATTGATGTATGAATATCTATATATATTGTATGTATGTCGAGGTTGACTGTTACATACATAGATATTAACGCAGTGGGCAGACCTGGCACTGACTAGTATGTATTGATGTATGAATATCTATATATATTGTATGTATGTCGAGGTTGACTGTTACATACATAGATATTAACGCAGTGGGCAGACCTGGCACTGACTAGTATGTATTGATGTATGAATATCTATATATATTGTATGTATGTCGAGGTTGACTGTTACATACATAGATATTAACGCAGTGGGCAGACCTGGCACTGACTAGTATGTATTGATGTATGAATATCTATATATATTGTATGTATGTCGAGGTTGACTGTTACATACATAGATATTAACGCAGTGGGCAGACCTGGCACTGGATAGTATGTATTGATATATATATATATATATATATATATATATATATATATATATACAGGAAGTTTAGCGGGGTGGAGTCCTAGACTAGCGAGCAAAGTTTATAGAGGGTCGAGTCAAGGTCCTCCAGAAAATATATTAAAAAAAGATAGAAAGTGCTCTAGCAGGGGGACTTTGACCCAAGACCCAGGGGCGGGGCGTAGCCCAGTGAAAAAGCGCACGCCTGATGCGCGGTTCGTCTAGGATCGATCCCCTTCAGTGGGCCCATTGGGCTATTTCTCGTTCCAGCCAGTGCACCACGACTGGTATATCAAAGGCCATGGTATGTGCTATCCTGTCTGTGGCATGGTGCATATAAAAGATCCCTTGCTACTAATGGAAAAATGTAGCGGGTTTTCTCTTTATCACTGTGTCAAAATTACCATATGTGTGAAATCCAATAGCCGATGATTAATAAATCAATGTGCTCTAGTGGTGTCGTTAAACAAAACAGACTGACCGCGCATCAAGAGAGCGCATTATATTACCACTGGGCTAATTCACGCCCAACTTTTCTGTCTTATTTTTAAGAAATCAACAGAAGGAAGGAAATGGTTTATTTAACGACGCACACTCAACACATTTTATTTACGGTTATATGGCGTCGGACATATGGTTAAGGACCACACAGATATTGATGGAGGAAACCCTCTGTCGCCACTTCACGGGCTACTCTTTCCGATTAGCAGCAAGGGATCTTTTATATGCACCATCCCATAGACAGGATAGCACATACCACGACCTTTGATATACCAGTCGTGGTGCACTGGCTAGAGCAAGAAATGAAAGCAACAGAATGCAGCCAGTAATATAACACTGGCGACTGTTAATTTAAAGGATCATCAATTTGTAACTTTAGTGACAGTTCACCAGGTACAAGTAGACAACTTAATTAAGAAGATGAAGCAGTTTTTACTCTGGTGTCGAATTTGTTATATTATTATAATCATAATATTACAGTTTTATTTAGAGAGGTAACAAGCCTGACCTGTGAGTACCACGATGGATGCCAATCTGTGGGGCTCTGCAAAAGATCTACGCCTGGCAGCCCTTTTTTCGCCTCTCACGGGACAAATCGAACGCTGATGAAGAAGAATTTAGCAGACTATTTCTGAAGGGGTGAGGTGGGGACTGCAAGTATGTGTTTTATATTTTGGTGGGTATTTTAAATGTATAGTTGGTAATGGATTTAAATACATTTTTTATGTGTTGCAGATTATTTAATTCTATACTGGGTATGGTATTCAATAGCCTGCAGTGGCGTAGGAAGGTGCCAAAAAGTGGGGGGTACACTTTTATATTTACACACTTTTGCACTATTATAAAGCAAATATAAAGCAAAATATCTGAAAGGTGGAGGGGAACATGCCCCACTTGCCCCGCCCCCCCCCCCCTCTCCGCTTCCTACGCCAGTGGCCTGTCATTGTTTTAGAGTAGCGCATACTAAAAATGCATTTTAAAATGATCTAACTTGACGTCTGCAAACAAAATATATTAAGACAGACGTTCGTGTTAAAATATATTTTAATTTGTCTGGAAGTGTTGTGACTATTCATTTGTTTGTTTACTTACTAACTTACTTACTTACTTACTTACTTTACTTATTTACTTACTTACTAACTTACTTACTTACTTTACTTACTTATATCATTTACTTATATCACTTACTTACTTATATCACTTACTTACTTACTTACCTACTTATATCACTTTCTTACTTTTTTACTTACTGACTTACTTACTTACTTACTTTACTTACCTACTTACTTTATTACTTACTTACTAACTTTACTTACTTACTTTACTTACTTACTTACTTACTTACTTACTTTACTTACTTACTTTACTTACTTACTTACTTACTTACTTTACTTACTTACTCGTTCGTTCGTTCGTTAATTAATTAATTCATTCATTCATCAATTTATTTATTCATTTATTTATAATTAAATTTCTGTTACATTCATTACAACGTAACGTCATCCGATTGGTCCAGACGTAGCAACGGGAGTTTGTTCATTTTTCGATGAACGTAAAAATTACGTCGTCAGGGAACGTCATTTTATATGGGCAAGTTGTCTTAATGAGCGTTATTGTTTATGGATAAAAAATAATTCAAAATAAAGTATGACGTTTTAGTGTTATTATTAGCATGTATCATTCAAATTTAATTATAAGTATTGTCTGTTATTTCTTTTACGTTCATCTGGGTATGAACAAACAAAATCATCCGCAAACTTATGTGTGAATGGCTTCGCCGATTCACACAGTTTGCGGATGATTTTTTTTGTTCATACCCCGATGAACGTAAAAGAAACAACAGACAATCCTTAAACAAATGTGAATTTCAAATAAATATTTTAATATCAGATGTTTCATTTGTTTTAACCAGTCATATTTTATTTTATTTATCTCAGAAATAATTGCTGAACATTATGAGCCATAGATTGCATTTCATAAAAAATAGTGCAGTGTTTTTGTGTTAATGGAAAATTTAAAACATTCAAGGTAACTGTCATTGACCACGGTGGAGTTATCTGGTTTATTATCAGAGTCAACAGTGACGTGGAATCGGCTGTTTTCCAAACAGGTGCACATGATGTCACCTTACAAGTGCAAAGTTACCTAAACTTCTTACTGATAAGGGAGGTGGGGGGGGGGGGGGGGGGGGGGGAATGGGACGTAGCCTAGTGGTAAAGCATTCGCTTGATGCGCGGTCGGTTTGGGATTGATCCTCGTCGGTGGGCTCAATGGGCTATTTCTCGTTCCAGCCAGTGCACCACGACTGGTATATTAAAGGTCGTGGTATGTGCTGTCCTGTTTGTGGGATGGTGCATATAAAATATCTCTTGCTATTAATGGAAAAAATGTAGCGGGTTTACACATGTATGAGCCTTAACAGCTTACTATCTATTAAAATATTTGCATTGTTGCTTGGAGGTTTCGTTTTTGGTACACTGAACATTGTTAATACGTGATCTATAGCGACACGGGGCTATTTCTCGTTCCAGCCAGTGCACCACGACTGGTATATCAAAGGCAGTGGTATGTGTTATCCTGTCTATGGGATGGTGCATATAAAAGATCCTTGCTGCTAATCGAAAAGAGTAGCCCATGAAGTGACGACAGCGGGTTTCCTCTCTCAATCTGTGTGGTCTTTAACCATATGTCTGACGCCATATAACCGTAAATACAATGTGTTGAGTGCGTCGTTAAATAAAACATTTCTTTCTCTAGCGACACCCCAGGTCATTATTATGTAATCAACATCTATTAGGCGTCTAAAATATGACATTGTCAAATGTGGTTAAGAGAGAAAAAACCTGCTGCTGTAACACAGGCAGTATTTATAGATTAGCACAATGGAACATTTGTACTGCCCAGTCAGGACCTCACATACCACCGTGTGTGATGACCCAGTCGTGGAGCACTGAGAACAGAGGTAAATCACCTGTTATGTCAAGCATATGGCCTCCAAAGATAGGTACCTGTTTGGCACAGTTTTATTGTCAGGATGATCTGGGTAGCTAAATATACTAGTCACAACAAGTTACACTATCAAATTTTACTTTACTTTTTCAAAAAGTGAATTTTTTTTTTTTAATAAAAACCCCGTCAGGGGCGATAATGGGTAATGAAACGCAGGTTACAGACTTGAATAAAGCATTTCAGATTACATGTACATCAGCCTATTACTCACAGCTTGTTTGGTTGCCGGTAGAAAGCGTATAACAAATGTCTTTAAAAAAATCTAAGATTATTTGACTTTTTACATTTTTGTTTTCTAAGCAGGGTACCTGCCTAAAAACTGCATGGTACACGTTAAACTCCTTTTTTTTTAATGTTAACACTTTTTATGTTTGATTAGGGTTGAAAGGGTATACATTCTTTATAATCTGGCATTCTGGAATGTGGTCGGACCCTGCCATGTCGGAAAGATAGCATATCCATGAAGGTTCTAATAGACCAAATCAATTCCTATTGCTGATAATGTTTACTAATAAAACTGATATAAGCAGCGTATTAACACACCCAGGAAGTACAGCAATAAAAAGTGTAGCGCCTCACATCTAATCTACCTGCAAGAAAATGGGGGGGGGGGGGGGGGTGTCACATACCATTTAAGAGATTTAATTAATGTTTTCAATAGCAACCGTCATTTTTGCTGAAAATTACAGTTTTTGGGGGTACCCCGCATTAGTTTCAACTTCTAGTATATACTGCATAACAACTGTATAACAAATAAAAGTGTATTTATTTATTGTCAATGGATAATAGTATTTGCACAAATACAGACAGACAGACAGACAGTTTATTCAGTAAAAGGCCTTTGGCCCAAAATACAATCACTTTACACAATTTAAGAGCATGCGTTACATGATTTAGTCACATAATGGTCTGCCATTTAATTTTATATTATAGTAATAGAAAGGCAGTGCATTTATAAATATTCAGTGTTAAAAAAGTTCACCATTCATTCTCAATCTAAATATATAGTATAAGAATTTTGATAAATTTAGTAAAAAAAAATCGTTTTGAGATGACATCAGATTAATGAAGATAATGCCACATATTACTACCAATCACACCCACAGCTACTTTTACTCCTTAAATATTTGATGGTGCACATCGAACTTTGACACGGAACTCTCTTCTTTGGTACTATGCAACCTGAAACAAGTAGCGAGATGCCTGCAAGTGAGCCATTCCGTCATCCATCGGTTGGTCCATTGGATTATTTCTCATTCCAACCAGTGCACCACGACTGGTATATCAAAGGCCGTGGTATGTGCCATCCTTTACGTGGGATGGTGCATATAAAAGATCCCTTGCTGTATTAGGAAAAATGCTGCGGGTTTCCTCAAATTACTACGTGTCAGAATTACCAAATGTTTGACATCCAGTAGCCGATGATTAATTAATCAATGTGCTTTTGTGGTGTCGTTAAACAAAACAAACTTCTTCGATTCCGTCATCCATTAACTGCAAGAGCGTGTTCATACCACTAGCACAGTGAATGGGATAGCCCTCTCAGACACAGTGTCCATTTGGCCCAAGTAACTTCTTGTGACTAAAGTGGTGTCGGAAATAGAATAAAAATGATTTTCGTCAATTATTTCTTTCATATTAAACTGGCAAATAAATATTTTGTAAATACCTATTTAATGATACTCTACCTAATTTAGCATTTACTTGTTTGGGCTCTCGTTGATGTACAAGGTGGTGTTTACTCTTGAAATTAAACTAAAGATATCAGTAAACAGGAGATTTATTACCTTTATTGGAACAGACTATAACACATTTTGATCGCTATGTGTCAATTTCATTTACCCTGAAACAAACTTTTAATTTAAAACTGCAAGTTAACTGATTATTTTGAATTGCAGCATAAATTATTAATTTTGACCAGCATATTTAATAAATATAAATTCAATATACATACAGTAGAAATTTACACAACCTTGCAACCACTTAAAGGTGCTATATCAGAAGTTATATGTGAGCATCTGTTTGTGATAAAGATTCTCCAATAAAAATGTAATTTCTACTAGTAGATAAAATCATTTCCTATAATCATCTATGGGCATATAGTTAAAGGTGTATTCTTTAAATGTTAAAGCAAAATTTAATAAAAACATGATTTGCAATAGCTGTCATTATGCAACTTTGAGATAGCACCTTTAATACCGGAAAATTGATCAGAAACTCAAAATGGTTCATGACAGTTTTGTTCAAATGTTACTTATAAATGTCTACAAATATTTAGTTTTGGAGAGGAATAGGGGTAAACCATCATCAGAAACGGTCCCTCGCATATTGTAACAGCAATGAAATAAACATATGTTGACCAAAATTTGTTATAGTCTGTTCCAATAAAGTGCACAAATCACCTGTTTACTGACATTTCTTTTAATTCAAGAGTAAACAGCACCTTGTACATCAATGAGAGCCAAAACAAGTAAATGCTAAATTAGGTAGACTATAATTAAATAGATATTTACAAAGTATTTACTTGTGTGTTTAATATGTAATAAATAATCGACGAAAATAATTTTTATTCTATTTCCGACAGCACTATAGTATAGAAAGTGCTGCTTAACAGCCGATAAAGGGCCATTCATATATTACGCAACGCTCTAGGGGGTGGATGGGTGTAGGTCCAAACGTTGTGTAACGTTACAGGGGTGCGTGGGTGTATTTAACAGCGTTACGTAACGCGCTTTTTTATTACTAAGATCTTCGATTTTTTTCTTCCATAAATGCTTTTTCACACCGACTATTTTTAACGTAGGTATTCATAGATAAACATATATACACACAATAACGATTATAAATCGAGTTGAAATGCGTATCTGCGCTTTCCTTATCTCGAGTCCCTTGTTGATATTGATATGTTGGGTAAGGCTTGAGGAAAGTCAATGTAATGCTTTGGCAATTGTCGAGAACCAAATGGTCGCAAGCTACTGCGTCTAAAATACACACACACACCCTAAATGTGATTCCACAGAGCTTTAGTTTGATAATTATCGGGTCCAGTCATGACATTAAACTTACACGAACAAACCCGAAGCCCCTATAAAAACCGAACCAGCGCTGTACTTTCTTATGGTGACGTATAGGGGCGTCGGGTTTCTTCGTGTAGCTTTGGTACTGGTTAATAACATGTAAGTTTAATGTCATGACTTTGACTCGAGAATAAGCTTATGTGGCATCAGATTTAGGAAAAAAAATGTGTATTTTAGACACAGTAGCTTGCGACCAGCTGGTTGTCTACAATTGCCAAAGCATTACATAGATTGTCCTCTAGCCTTACCCCACATATCAATATCAATAAGGGGTAGAGCTGTACTGGAGGTGGCTCGAGATACGCTTTCCCCAATCACAAAACAGTACCTTGAAATTATATTATACCCATCGCATGACTTGTTTGTGAATGGGGGGGGGGGGGGGGGGGGGGGGTGTGGTCTCCAAGCGTTACGTAACAAATTTGGAGGTGTATGGTCTTGCGTTACGGAGCGTTACAGGGAGGATGGAGGGTGTTTAATTTTGACAAAAGTAGCATTACGTAATATTTGAACGACCCCTCTGCCGATTTCACTACATAAGTGAGTAATGTAGTAAGCTGATAAACAACGCTGTTATCTATAAGTCATGTTACATAATACTCAGATAAAACAGTTGACTTGGCCATGTCATGTCATAGGGTTTTACGTGCACATTCAGAACAAGCTGTTGTAGCGCACGCCTGTCATGGGCACAAGAGCCCGGCTCCTCCGTCCATGACAGGAAAGTTGACTTGGTGTAATCAACTCGTCTTTATAACACTGTTTGGTTTCTTTCATAAACAATAACACAGGACACTCATACTACACAAAGGTCATATTTACAAGGTGATAAATGACAGAACATGGTAAATAGAATTGTTTGATACAGGTTTTTGTTTTGTGCATAGTATATAATACCTTGAGTACTGGCATCAAATTTGACGAAGTAAATTTATCATATTTATATACACAAGTTCCACTATGTAACAGTGCAAGCATTCTCTCCTAGTTTTCAAAACAAATACTGTACAAGTTCAAAACCACAGTTCACCTCTTCGTGATATACAATAACTTTGTAAATTCGGTGGTGTCGTGATTAAGCCATCCGACATAAGTCTGGTAGGTCCTGGGTTCGCAGTCCGGTACCAACTCCCACCCAGAGCAAGTTTTGACAACCAAATGGCTAGGTGTAGGGCAACTACCGACTTATCTCTCACTAATGACTAACCCACTGTCCTGGACAGATAGCTGAGGTTTGTGCCCAGGACAGCGTGCTTGAATCTTAATTGGATATAAGCACGAAAATAAGTTGAAATGAATGAATGAATGAATGAATGAAATACGACTCGACCATAAAATCAACATCATAGTTTGAATCAATCTTTATTAGGTGAATATTAAAAATAATTTTACAGATAATTTTAACATTATTTCTATATATAAGACAGCACTGAAAACAAAACCATAAATAAATCCCACACAAATTGCCCAATGGAAGGGGGAAAAAATGTGCATGTACTTATTAACAGGCTAAAGTTTGTGAATTCCCCCAAAAGTTAGTTGATTTATTACTTCTGTGATCATTCCAAACCTAAGTTACAATTTTAAACAGAATTTTATTAAAATACTGGGGTTGTTTCTTCCTTTATTACATTTCCATGTTTATTTTTCATAAACACAAGTACAAATACATGTAAGAGATACTTTATAATCCAGCAAGGGGGATTCAAACCTGAGACTCTTTCCGAGATACAAGTGCTTTACCGAATGATCCGATTGTGTAATTCCCACTACCGGTAACTGTTGGCATTAAACAAACTGGTTGGACCTTGCTTAGCACAAGACTGCAACAACAAAAAAAACCCACAAGAAAACCCAACCCACCCACCCACCCACCCCCAACCCAAAAAAAACCCCTGAATATTCCTTACAGTCTATACGGTCTAGTTCAATGTCAGCTATATGAATAAAGAAAATGTATAAGTTTTTTAATACTACATGAATAGTAAGATAAAGAGTAAGTCAAGTTGAATTGCTGACTGATAAACAGTTTAACACACCCTATAACTAAGGACTCATGGTGTTCTTCACTCTGGCGAAGCCCTGAAAGTTTTGGATGGCACTCTATATTACTGTCCCTTTCCCCAACATAAATTATTCAAAATTGCTTCTTTTAATTTAAATACCATTCCGTCTCATGCCCATTCACTGGCAGGGTTTCTAGATTATGATAGCCCCACTCCCATGGCTAGTGATATTCAATGTTGGGCTAGTAAATAAACTCTATTGACATGCCCGGCAGCTAGTGAATGTGTTGTCCCTCATTAGGTGACATATCTGATTATTACTATTATTTAGTATAAGTGTATTAACTTAAGTAAAGTAGGGCTTGTAAATTATTAATCGTGGCTAGTACATTTTTAAAATCACTGATCCCATGGCTAGTGGATGTAAAGAATTTTTCTAAAAGCCCTGACTGGTCTTTCCAGAGACATGGTGTGGGATGAACCATGCCTGAACATTTAATGGATATACAACATGTAGGTATTATAAATGAGTTCAAACACAAACAAACACGTAGGCTTTTCATGAGAACAATAGAAATCAACAAATATAACTGTAAACAAAAACACAAATAGCTATATTTATTCAAATCAAAAAACATAATAATAATATGATTCACAAAACCAAATTAATATATCTGTCCAGGAATATGACCAAATTAATCAATTAAATAAAAACCTTTTTTTGCTTTTTTTTTTAAAAGGCATTTTTTGTTTTTAACTCACCCGAATGTAGATATTTTTTGATACAATTCTGTATATAATGGGTCCATAACACCACATATGAAAAAAAAAACAATATTTATAACACACCCATTGATGAGAACATCATTCGTTATATTTGATAACACATACTGTTAACATATATATGTATGATAACAAGTTAAAAACATACAACTGGCTGGTCCTAGGTGATGACCTGGTCGCCAATGCTATACCATCAAATGAAAAAAAACAAAAAAGCATGATCAAAATCGATCACACTTTTGTAACAATTGACCTGAAATTGAATTGTCTCTGATGCAAGCGTTAGGGTCTTAAACAGGTTTTAGTTGGAAAAGGTGTTTAAATTTATTTTAAACCTGTTTTTTATAGGACATGTAAGAAATAGAATACTACATTCGTGTCCGTTAGGTACCATTTATTTTACAACTCGTTGTTTAAAAACATATCCAACTTGCTTTCGCTTGTTAGATACGTTTTGAAACAACTTGTAAGACAAATGGTCACTCGTACAGTGTTGTCTCTCTCTATATATATAAACACACAACATTAATGTAAATTAATCATCTTCCATTGATAATAACAATAATGTCATTGCATAGAGAGAAATATCACAGAATTTCCTTTCATAATCAAACAAGAAATAAAATGAATGAATGAATGAATACTGAATGACACCCCAGTATAAAGAATCCATTGGTTATTGAGTATCAAAGAAGAAAAAACGGAAGAAATGTTTACCCATAAGTATTTATGAATTAAACAACATATCTTTGTAAAAATTAGAGAAGTCTAGTCGACTATTCCACTTTGTTTGGGTTTTTTGTATTTAATATCTAGGTATTTGAATGGTTAAACATGCAGTAGGAGTGATGCAGAGCTTTCTTATTTGAATAAATACATAAAATTGCTTTTGTTTCACATTTTCCTAATTTTTTAAACATTACAATTTGTTTTTCTGAAAACCATGTCTTCGGATGTAGCCAATACTAGTTGTCAACCAACCCTCAAGGTTAAATCAAGAGGATCAAATATTTCATAAACCAATTGAAAATTGTACATTACTTATAATTAGTGCTCAGAATAAGTAGTTTTTATTTGACAAATCTCAACCAAAATATTATCATTAAGATTTTCAAACAAAATGAATCTTTTCATCATGAAATTTAATTTGAAGTACCAATGATCAACTGAAAGCTAAACCAAAATGTTATATATTTACATTTTAATTTGTAAACCACCAACTCATCCCAATGTCTAAAACTTTAATTCAGTCTTGTCAATCCATGACTATATACAATACAGTGGTTTTGGGTTGGAAAAGGTATCTGTCAGATTCAAAAGTGACAAAGAATAATATTTATACAACAGAATCAGTGCAAACAGTGCACCGCTCCTCAGTTTGGAGGGAAATCAAAGTAGTCAATAACCGGAGAGTTGGCCTTGATTGGTTTCGTTTCAGTGGATGTCTGTGTGGTTTGACTAAAAACAAGAAAACACAACAAGATAAAAATATGTTGGGATTTTTATGAAATGGGTGGAGTCATGATGTTTTACTAAACTGATGTGTGCAATGGGTGAAGTTATGATGTTTTACTGAACTAATGTGTGGAATGGGTGAAGTTATGATGTTTTAGTAAACTAATGTGTGGAATGGGTGAAGTCTTGATGTTTTATTAAACTAATTTTTGAAATGGGTGAAGTTATGATGTTTTACTAAACTAATGTGTGGAATGGGTGAAGTCTTGATGTTTTACTAAACTGATGTGTGGAATGGGTGAAGTCTTGATGTTTTACTAAACTGATATGTGGAATGGGTGAAGTTATGATGTTTTACTAAACTAATGTGTGGAATGGGTGAAGTCTTGATGTTTTACTAAACTGATGTGTGGAATGGGTGAAGTTATGATGTTTTACTAAACTGATATGTGGAATGGGTGAAGTTATGATGTTTTACTAAACTAATGTGTGGAATGGGTGAAGTTATGATGTTTTACTAAACTAATGTGTGGAATGGGTGAAGTCTTGATGTTTTACTAAACTGATGTGTGGAATGGGTGAAGTCTTGATGTTTTACTAAACTGATGTGTGGAATGGGTGAAGTCTTGATGTTTTACTAAACTAATCTGTGGAATGGGTGAAGTTATGATGTTTTACTAAACTGATATGTGGAATGGGTGAAGTTATGATGTTTTACTAAACTAATGTGTGGAATGGGTGAAGTCTTGATGTTTTACTAAACTGATGTGTGGAATGGGTGAAGTCTTGATGTTTTACTAAACTAATGTGTGGAATGGGTGAAGTCTTGATGTTTTACTAAACTGATGTGTGGAATGGATGAAGTTATGTTGCTTTACTAACCTGACACGAGGAATGGGTGGAGTCTTGATGTGTTTTACTAACCTGACATGGGGAATGGGTGAAGTCTTTGATGTGTTTTACTAACCTCACATGAGGAATGGGTGGAGTCTTGATGTGTTTTACTAACCTGACACGAGGAATGGGTGGTCTTGATGTGTTTTACTAACCTGACACGAGGAATGGGTGGAGTCTTGATGTGTTTTACTAACCTGACACGAGGAATGGGTGGAGTCTTGATGTGTTTTACTAACCTGACACGAGGAATGGGTGAAGTCTTTGATTTGTTTTACTAACCTGACACGTGGAATGGGTGGAGTCTTGATGTGTTTTACTAACCTGACATGGGGAATGGGTGAAGTCTTTGATGTGTTTTACTAACCTCACATGAGGAATGGGTGGAGTCTTGATGTGTTTTACTAACCTGACACGAGGAATGGGTGGTCTTGATGTGTTTCACTAACCTGACATGTGGAATGGGTGAAGTCTTTGATGTGTTTTACTAACCTGACACGAGGAATGGGTGGAGTCTTTGATGTGTTTTACTAACCTGACATGTGGAATGGGTGGAGTCTTTGATGTGTTTTACTAACCTGACATGAGGAATGGGTGGAGTCTTTGATGTGTTTTACTAACCTGACATGGGGAATGGTTGGAGTCTTGATGTGTTTTACTAACCTGGCATGTGGAATGGGTGGAATCTTGATGTGTTTTACTAACCTGGCATGTGGAATGGGTGGAGTCTTGATGTGTTTTACTAACCTGACATGAGGAATGGGTGGAGTCTTTGATGTGTTTTACTAACCTGACATGAGGAATGGGTGGAGTCTTTGATGTGTTTTACTAACCTGACATGAGGAATGGGTGAGTCTTTGATGTGTTTTACTAACCTAACATGGGGAAAGGATGGAGTCTTGATGTGTTTTAATAACCTGACAAGGGGAATGGGTGAAGTCTTTGATGTGTTTTACTAACCTGACATGGGGAATGGGTGGAGTCTTTGATGTGTTTTACTAATCTGACATGGGGAATGGGTGGAGTCTTGATGTGTTTTACTAACCTGACATGAGGAATGGGTGGAGTCTTGATGTGTTTTACTAACCTGACATGAGGAATGGGTGAAGTCTTGATGTCTTTTACTAACCTGACATGGGGAATGGGTGGAGTCTTTGATGTCTTTTACTAACCTGACAAGGGGAATGGGTGAAGTCTTGATGTGTTTTACTAACATGACATGAGGAATGGGTGAAGTCTTGATGTGTTTTACTAACCTGACACGAGGAATGGGTGGAGTCTTGGGGTGTTTTACTAACCTGACACAAGGAATGGGTGGAGTCTTGGGTGTGTTTTACTAACCTGACACGTGGAATGGGTGGAGTCTTGGGTGTGTTTTACTAACCTGACACGAGGAATGGGTGGAGTCTTTGATGTGTTTTACTAACCTGACACGAGGAATGGGTGGAGTCTTTGATGTGTTTTACTAACCTGACACGAAGAATGGGTGGGGTGTTTGATGTGTTTTACTAACCTGACACGAGGAATGGGTGGAGTCTTTGATGTGTTTTACTAACCTGACACGAGGAATGGGTGGAGTCTTTGATGTGTTTTACTAACCAGACAAGGGGAATGGGTGGAGTCTTGATGTGTTTTACTAACCTGACAAGGGGAATGGGTGGAGTCTTTGATGTGTTTTACTAACCTGACATGAAGAATGGGTGGAGTCTTTGATGTGTTTTACTAACCTGACATGAGGAATGGGTGGAGTCTTGATGTGTTTTACTAACCTGACATGGGGAATGGGTGGAGTCTTTGATATGTTTTACTAACCTGACAAGGGGAATGGGTGAAGTCTTTGATGCGTTTTACTAACCTGACATGAGGAATGGGTGAAGTCTTTGATGTGTTTTACTAACCTGACATGAGGAATGGGTGAAGTCTTTGATGTGTTTTACTAACCTGACATGGGGAATGGGTGGAGTCTTGGGTGTGTTTTACTAACCTGACACGAGGAATGGGTGGAGTCTTGATGTGTTTTACTAACCTGACATGAGGAATGGGTGGAGTCTTTGATGTGTTTTACTAACCTGACATGAGGAATGGGTGGAGTCTTGATGTGTTTTACTAACCTGACATGGGGAATGGGTGGAGTCTTTGATGTGTTTTACTAACCTGACATGAGGAATGGGTGGAGTCTTGGATGTGTTTTACTAACCTGACATGAGGAATGGGTGGAGGTGCCTTGGGGTGAAGTTCTCTCTGTATTATTGATGTCAGAGTTATTGATGGAAGCCAACACTTTGACCTGTGAACATAAAACAACATTAAGATATATTAAGATCAACATACCAAAACTAGACATCACTATTTGCGGGATTTTTTAAAAGGTAAACTGGCCAGCAAAAAAAAGAATAAAATAAACAAATGATTTTCTATATTATTTGCTACATGTATATGTTCATCAACTGCAAAAAAAAGACATAATTAAATCTTATTTATCCTTCCTTTTATCAACAGTATATTTGAAACTGAATAAAATAAAATGCTTGTAGACTGATTCATCACCTAAAGCTGTGTCAAGTAGCAGTATAGCAAAACTCTTTATAGGATGATTTCTGCACTTGAACTATTCTTTTCACCTAAATGTTGCCATTTAGTAATTAAACCCTATTTTTCACCCTTTTTTTTTTAACCTGTTAGCAGTTAAACCCTATTTTTCACACAAAATGTTACCGATTAGTAGTTAAAACTTTCTTTTCACACAAATTGTTTACCTGCTAACAGTTGAACCCTATTATTCAAACAAAATGTTAGCAGTTGAACTGTATTTTTTCATACAAAATGTTACCAGTTAGCTGTTGAATTTTGTTTTACACAAAATGTTACCCACTAGCAGCTGAAGGCTATTTTTTTCACCCAAAAATGTTAGCAGTTGAACCCTATTTTCACACAAAATGTTACACATTTTTGACACAAAATGCTACCCATTAGCAGTTTATCTTTTTCACACAGTGTTGTCAGTTAGCAGTTGAACCCTCTTTTCACACAAAATGGTACCTGTTAGCAGTAGCCACAACATTTTTCACGGGTTCAAAGTCGTAACTCTCAGTTTCACATCCGTAAAACTCGGCCAGCTCGTGTATCAGTCGACGCTGGTCTCGATTACCTGGAGAAAACGCATGACTTCGGCTCCGCTGTTTGGACTGAAAACGAAACACAAAAATAGAGAAACATACAGTTTATACAATACTGAAACAAACATTGTTTTCAAAGTGTGTAGGTTTTCTCAACATTTCGCTGATTTGTCATAAAGCGGAGAAGTCAACCATTGAATTAAAGCTGCAATGTTTTGTATATTTTTAATGTTTTCTTCCTATAAAGCGGCATTCTTTGATTTCCTTTGGACTTTAACTATCTAGTCACATTCATGTTCAAGTTTTTGGAAAATTACTACACCAGCCAAAATCCCATGTAAGAGATTGCATTCACATATATCATGCAAAAAAAGAAGAAAACATTAGAAAAATATAGTAACTTTGTGAAGTTGGCAAATTTTGTTTGGAGAAATATCTTTGCTGATTAAATAAATTAACACCTAAGTTTATTAAAGCTGCAGTTCTGTCTGTATTTTGAAGTAGGAAATTTTATTTTTAAAAAATACCAGAAACCAAGGAAACTGAACGTAAGAATTTAGTTAACATTCTCTCCCCAAAATATATTTTATTGTAATTCTGATACACCGAGAAATCTGTTAACATATCGCACCTGTTTAGCATTGTGCACCAACTCGGCCAAAGATTTTTCAACAGACGACACAAACTGAAGATTTTTACTGAAAAATATAAACAAGTTAAACATTTAAGGGCCTTATTTACAAAATCTGTTTTCCTTAAATGCAGTTTTATAAATACATGTAGTTACATGTATGTAAGACAAAAACAGGCTTTGTAAATTTGTCCTATAATTATTCTTTTATAATGAAACAGGCACTGGATAATAGAATTGTTTTTTATACTGAGTATCAGAGGATCAACAAATATGCATGATGCAATGAATGTTAACATACCTTTCAACACCCCCAATGTACATATAGACATATGTACAAACAGAAATACACCAAAAATGCATACATATTTACAGACAAATAGACAGCCAGCCAGCTATACAAAGACATCATACATACAGACAGACAAACACACCCACAGACAAACTCACACACACACAGATGGATATACAAACAGGCATATAAATAACACGTAGATTTAAACAGAGATATATGTGTGTATCAGAGGTTCTAAACATAAGATGTTTGAGTGTAACATATCTGACCGTGTGAACTCTTTAAGGAATTCTGTGTACGTAGGATTTCCAAGCTTGGCGCTCAAGTTGGGGTTCTTCAACTCGAGAGCCAGTGCAACACGACGGTTACGTTCCATGATGGCGCACTCTCCATCACAGTCCAATCTGAAAATGTACACATC
Organism: Gigantopelta aegis; assembly: GCF_016097555.1. Classification (NCBI taxonomy): domain Eukaryota; kingdom Metazoa; phylum Mollusca; class Gastropoda; order Neomphalida; family Peltospiridae; genus Gigantopelta; species Gigantopelta aegis. The sequence continues at coordinate 8,189,257 of NC_054707.1, forward strand.
ACCCAATTTACTTACTTGTGTGTAATAAAATCTGCAAACTTGCCATGGCCCAATGACTTCCAGATTATTTATTTATTTATGCGTAAAACACTAAAATATTAGCAAATAAACAAGGGGAGTCCATAGTTTTAATGTAAAACACTAAAATTATTGGGAAATAAACAAATCACAAGTAACACTAATAAATCTTGATATGTAGTCTTAGAACGGAAACCCGCTACATTTTTCCCATTAGTAGCAAAGGATCTTTTATATGCACCATCCCACAGACAGGGTAGCACATACCACAGCTTTTGCTATACCAGTCATGGTGCACTGGCTGGATTGAGAAATAGCCCAATGGGCTCATTAATGGGGATCAATCCCAGACCGACCGTGCTTTACTCAGGAAGGAAGAAGGAAGAAATTATTTATTTAATGACACAATCTACAGATTTTAATTACAGTTACTATTATATGGAATCAGACATATGGTTAAGGACCACAAAAATAATGAGAGAGGAAACCTGCTGCCTTGACACTGTGGGCTACTCTCATATATTAGCAACAAGGAATCTTTTATATACACTATCTTTCAGACAGGATACCAGGGCCTGTATTACACACAGTTGTGGACCTCTAGCTGAAACCAGAAATAGCCCACTGGGTCCACCGACTGGGTTTTTGTGAACAGATGAGCTGCACAACTAAATGTTAGTCAAAAGATTTGGTTTTTAAACACTAGTTTTATTGTGATGAGAATCTGCCTGCTGTACACTACAAGAAATAACCAGTACGATATTAAGTGACACCTGATGGTGATAACAACACTCACTGTCGTGTGACTCCCCTTTTGCTGGTCAGATGTGACAGGTCCAGACCCTGACCACTGCCCAGCTGGTGAACAGTCATTCTGAAAGAAACACAAACATATTGTAAGTTCTAAGGAAAGATTTACAATTGTCTTTTTATATTTGTGATTATAAACACATTAAAACACGTACTTCTGAAACTCAGCAATGTTTGTTGTGATATAAACACATTAAAACACGTACTTTCTGAAACTCAGCAATGTTTGTTGTGATATAAACACATTAAAACACGTACTTCTGAAACTCAGCAATGTTTGTTGAGATATAAACTCATTAAAACACGTACTTCTGAAACTCAGCAATGTTTGTTGAGATATAAACTCATTAAAACACATACTTCTGACACTCAGCAATCTATGTTGAGATATAAACTCATTAAATCACGTACTTCTGAAACTCAGCAATCTATGTTGAGATATAAACTCGTTAAAACAAGTACTTCTGAAACTCCGCAATCTATGTTGAGATATAAATACATTAAAACACATACTTCTGAAACTCAGCAATGTTTGTTGAGATATAAATACATTAAAACACATACTTCTGAAACTCAGCAATGTTTGTGGCCATCTCTCCACCCATCTGACACAGAGACTTGGCAACTTTTCGTCCACATGGGCATTTAATATCAATCTGCAAACAAACAATAATGTAAAGTGAAATCCTTTATTTTCATGGCCTTAAATATTCAAGGTTTTGCTTTTAAAAAACCCACATTCATGGATGGTAAAGGTAGTAACATAAATCTGTATTCTATGTACATGTATTACCGTATATTTCATCGTCCACAAATCATATCAAAATGAGACCACCACGAAGGGAAACAAGAGATGACGTCCAAAAACAACATTGTGCCGAACAGTGGAGAAAAAGATGAAGGAGACAGAACACAGTTGAGGCACATCGAGAGATTGGCAAGGGATAGACTGGCATGGAGGAACTTAGTCACTACCCTAAAATGCCATTAGGTGTGACAGGAAATGACAGACCACCACGAATAAAATAAAATAAATAGATTTCTCAGTACATTAATAACAGACGTGGTTAGCTAGATTGGTAGTACACAACTTGTGTGGAAAACCTGGAATATGATTTTACAATTTAAAAAAAATAAAAAATTGATAGATTAATAATAATAATAATTTTAAAAAAACAGTATACTGCCTTAAGATATCAGCTTAAACCTGTTCAGGTCAAATAAAAAATGCCATGAAGCTCACCATTCAAATCTTGATAGAAAACTTGCACAATCTCTTACGGCAGTAATCAGTTATTCAATATTTCATTTCATTTCAACTTATTTTCCATCTTAGATCTAATTAAGGTTCAAGCACACTGTTCTGGGCACACACCTCAGCTATCTGGGCTGTCTATCCAGGGCCCTGTTCCACGAAGTGATCTTAGCACTAACATCACCTTAGTGCATAAGGTAGCTATGCACTTAAAGTGATCTTAGGGCTAAGATCGCTTTGTGGAACAGGGCCCAGGACAGTGGGTTAGTTGTTAGTGGTTAGTGAGAGAAAAGAGTGTGCAGTGGTCTTACACCTACCCATTGAGTCGTTAAAACTCGCTCTGGGTGGGTGGGAGCCGGTATTGGGCTGCGAACCCAGTACCTACCAAGCTTTATGTCCGATGGCTTAACCACAACACCACTGAGGCCGGTGTAATTCTATATATACACATCAGCCGGGTCCAAGCATATAACAGTTTAGATTCTAGATTGAAATCACACATGATGTCACATATATCTGATCTGTATGGCATAGATATGGCATTCGTCTCAGACATAGTTAGTCTTGAATCTAGACTTGAAAAGTTTTATAAGCACCAGACCAGCACATCCATCCATCCGTCCTTTTGTCCATCCGTCCATCCATCCATCTAACCATGTGGAACACACAAAAATCATGCCAACTCATACCTAGAGAAGGAAATTTTTACTAAATGGAATTCCAGAATGCTGTTGAAACAGAAACACTTACCTCTGCCTTGCAGGCCACCTGTGGGCACGGCATTCCCACGTGACATGGGACACCACACGGATGACCGCACTCTTCACGCTCGATTGAACATGGCTGATGGCAATCTTCACCTTCTGCCAGACAGTCACCCTGGCACAAAACACACCGCTCATCAACACAGAATGAACAAAACTCTCAAGGATGGATACCCAACATGGGTCTCAAACATCACTTTACTCTATGTTATAAAATATTAGTTTGAATCATTAGTCTGGCAACAGTTTGTAATGCAGCATCTGACATATAAATATTTGTTTAATGAAACACCAGTGCAATGTTAATTGTCAAATATTACGTTTTAAATGCTTGGTCTACCATAAATGTTTTCAGTGCACTGTGATGAACATTTATAAGTGTAACTAAAACCCAAGTTTTATTGATCTAGTCTGTGAATGTAAAACTTTAATGTTAAACTTTTAACATAAATGTTGATGCCGCTGCTGTCGTTGGAGTTTGTGATATACCTCATCAGGTACATTGGCTAGAATTGGAGAAAAAAAAAAAATGTTTTATTTAACGACACACTCAACACATTTTATTTACGGTTATATGGCGTACGACACATGGCTAAAGACCACACAGATACTGAGAGAGTAAACCAGCTGTCGCCACTTCATGGACTACTCTTTTCGATTAGCAGCAAGGGATCTTTTATATGCACCATCCCACAGACAGGGTAGTACAAACCACAGCCTTTGACATACCAGTCGTGGTGCACTGGCTGGAATGAGAAATAGCCCAATGGGCCCACTGAAGGGGATCAGTCCCACACTGACCACACATCGAGTGAGTGCTGTATCACTGGGCTACGGAATTGGAAAAAAAAACCAGAATCCTGTAAGACATCCGTATCTATAACATTTCAAGACTCAGACTCGGAACTCTATTTAGGTGTCCATATACCCAGACGGTTTCAGACACGTCCGTCCAAGGTCCGGTCTCTGGCCTGGCCAGTAAGCTGACCTGGAACGGATGAATTTCAAGCATCTAATTAATACTTACAAGGATAGCTCTGGCATTTGCAAAATTCTTAAATTTTGAAAGCAGTTGGCAAATTTTATTTTAATTTGGTGAAAATATTTTCTAAGAAAATAACTGTCAATTTCTGCCATTGTTGAAGTTTTAACAGACACTTTGGCAAAACATTTAGCTCACCCAGAGCTAGCATTGACTTACCTTGTGACACTTTCTCATACACTTGTGCTGTCCGCAGGTCAACAGTTTGTTACAGGGCATCCCACACGAGATGTCCGACATGTGGCATGGGATGTTCTTCCTCGTCTTTAACAAAAAAACCACAGACTGATTACAGAACTGTCACCTCTACCTTGTGATACAATAACACCAAACATTACCACATCAGTAAGACTATGTTTCAAACATTTATTAAAACATAATATTTTGGCAAGAGAGAATTCTTTACATAGAAACAGTTATGAAACATATTCTGTGATCTCTGATGAGTAGTAAGTATGTAGAAAGTAAGTACATTTGTACGTCCAACTAAACAGCGAGAAATAGCATATAGATATGTAAACAGGCTCATCCCCAAAATTTCCGACACTTTATTGCTGGTTTTAGTGTTGCAAGTGGATTTGATTAGCCATAAGATAGATGTTCAGACACTATTTCACACACATCATAGGGTTTAAGCTGCACACCAAACATTAATAGCAATTTAGCAAATTTGATAAGAAAATCTGCAACCAAATTCAAGTGAAATTTAGCTAAACAGAATTATTGTTTAAAATAGTTACAGGCCCACACACAATGACAAGAGTCAATTTGATTAGCCAATCAAATTTTGCATTATATATGCAGATTGAAATAGAATTCACAACACACATGTGAGATACACAACTGACCTCATGACCCCCCATACACATCTTCTCTGTGAGCTCGGTACATGGTGGACAAAGTTCATCACTGTGACACGTGTGACGCACTGAAATAGTTCATAACAAACAATAGTCATACAGCTAAACAAAATATTCAAATGTAATGGCACACATCAGGATAAATAAAGCCAATTTTAATGAAGAAAACAAGATTGGTGATGTACATGGGAATATTTTGTGAATCTGCACTAAAATAAAAACAAATTCCCCCATCAATTCCTCCCCCCTCCACATGTAACTCGGCAACCTATAACTGTGTAAGCCTACATACTGAAAGTGTTCGTACCTGGATGTGAGCATGGGTGTACTCGGGCACACAATCTGCGACATTCCGGAGGTCGCGTCCCACATGGGATTGGTGGATAGATGACCTCCGCACCACAGTGACACGTCAACTCATCAAAACCTGAAACAGCCAATAACAAGCTTAATACATTGTTATAAACATAGTCAATAACATACTGTTATAAACACGGTCAATAACATGTTTAACACATTGTTATAAACATAGTCAATAACATACTGTTATAAACACAGTCAATAACATGCTTAACACATTAAAAACATGTTTAACACATTCTTATAATAGTCAATAACATGTTTAACACATCGTTATAAACAGTCAATAACATGTTTAACATTGTTATAAACACATTCTTATAATAGTCAATAACATTCTTATAATAGTCAATAACATGTTTAACACATCGTTATAAACAGTCAATAACATGTTTAACATCGTTATAAACACAGTCAATAACATGTTTAATACATTGTTATAAACAGTCAATAACAGATTTAGCACATTGTTATAACAGCCAATAACAGGTTTAACACACTGTTATAAACACAGCCAATAACAGGTTTAACACATTGTTATAAACAGTCAATAACAGTTTTAACACATAAAAACACCAATAGCATGAGTAGTACATCATGATAAAAATTGTCAATAACTTTTTTGGATGAAATCACTTTAGACAAGTAGCCATATACTTAAAGACAAAGTAAAATGGTACTCACTGGCTTGGTAGCAAGGCAGACAGTTCTGTTTGTGACAGGGATCCTCACACTTGTGTAGACCACAGTTCAACTTCCGCCCACACGTGAACTCGCAGACATGTTCATCGCGCTGTAAAAACACAAACATACATTAAATTTGGGGTGGGTTTTTTTTTTTAGTATTGTGCTGCAATCATAAAAATAAATCTCATAATCTTGTGATCCAACTCAAAATGTGAGAAGTACAGAATCCTAAGTTCACAGCCTGGTATAACATGTAATCTGTCCTAAAATGTCAGATTCATAAGTCAACTTGATATAGCATTCACACCCCAGGTAAATGCTCTATCTCTGACCTACATCCAGACTCCTAATACTATTCAGAGACAATCAATTATTCTATATAATATAACATACAAGGACTTTTCAACAGTTTCCGATCGTTCTGATTGCTTCTACTCTTTTGATCTGCACTGGTGACCATTGTCTTTGTAGTTATTCGATGCTGCACCTCGTAAGGATCTTTATGCAATTAGGTCCAGTCGACTACCATACATACATTATGCAAAACATTGTATGCAAAGATAAATTCCATAAATAAAACTTCAATGGACGCGGTCATCATTGTCATTTGATATAGAAGTGGCTATATACACGGCGGCCGTGTTTATAGCCTTGGTTAATGAGGGCTGGCTATTCGTACAGCAGACATATTTTGGGGAAAAAGCCCAGTGTAAGAACACCACACACCCATCTAAACTTTTCCATGTGGGTTACATCTAGTAATATTATAATATCTACATGAAGAAGTAACAGATAAGACTGCTGTGAAGAGTAAGACCAATACTTACAGTGCAGCAAGTGTCGGAACACTTGTGTCGACCACAGAGTTTTTTCTTGTTGCAGCGCTTATTACATTTAAACGGTTTCTCATCTACAATGGGGTAAAATCATACTTACTAACTATAAATCTGTTGCTAAGAAACACCAATTACAGGAGAACTTGAAAAGAGTAATAAAATTTTAAAAATTAAAAAAACTATTACAATTAACTTTCAATTTATACAAGACATTTTAACCAAAGAAATATTACATTAAATTTTAAATGATATTACAACAAAATAGCTCGAGTTAACTGAGCCAATTATAAGTAATAAAATAAAACATTGTAATCTCAACATTTGTGAATGTATGTTTGTAACATTAACTGGGCTTGACAAAAACCAAAATTAAGTATAAAATACTTATCATATGTCTGTGCATTTAGAATGATTAATAAAAAAACCATATTTCACAAAAGACTTATAAACTTCAAATGGAAGACATTACAGGAAAATAGTTCTGGATGCATGAGATATCAACTACATATATTCTTCTATATACCTGTAAACTCTGACACTTCCGTGCAGGAGAACTCCTTTTCCACAGCTCCACATTTACATTCAAGAGTTGTCTGCCCATTGCACGGACCACAGGGTCCTTCGTGACAAGGCTTGGTACAGGTGTGTGGAGAGTCTAAAATTAATGTGGAAAGGAAAGAAAATATTTTATTTAAGGACGCACTCAACACATTTTATTTACGGTTATATGGTGTCGGACATATGGTTAAGGACCACACAGATATTGAAAAAGGAAATCCGCTGTCGCCACTTCATGGGCTACTCATTTCAATTAGCAGCATAACAGAATAACACATACCATGGCCTTTGATATACCAGTCATGGTGCACTGGCTGGAATGAGAAATAACCCAATGGGCCCACTGATGGGGATTGATCCCAGACTGACCACACATCAAGCGATCGCTGTACCAATGAGCTACTTCCGGCCCCAAAATTAATGTGGAATACAAATCTGACTCAAAACAATTACACAAAAACAACAAATACAAATTATCATAAATTCTCAACAGGAACTCTGTGTGTGTGTGTGTGTGTGTGTGTGTCCGTGCACTCACGTATATGTATACATGTTTGTGTGTTGGTGTACACTCATAACGGTAACTCATTTATTATCTTCTATGTATATGCATGTGCATGCGTTAATTTGTATACTAATTCAGTTACACTGTCTGACCACACATTACAATACAACACACTACTCTGATTAAATCAGTATTTTTCACAAGCCTGACTGTGCCCAGCTTACACAGTGTCAATGTGTTCATGTGCCATCCTACATTAAGTCTGGCTGTGCCCAGTTTATATAGTGTCCACAATATGTGATTTTGTATCTGTATTTCAGTGTTATCCTACCTTAAGTCTGGCTGCGCCCAGTTTATATAGTGTCCACAATATGTGATTTTGTATCAATGTTTCAGTGTTATCCTACCTTTAGTCTGGCTGTGCCCAGTTTATATAGTGTCTACAGTATGTTATTGTGTATTTATGTTTTTCAGTGTCATCCTACCTTTAGGTCCACAAGCTAAAGGTTTATCAAAAAGTCTGGCTGCACCCAGTTTATATAGTGTCCACAATGTTAGTTTGTATCTATGTGTTTCAGTGTTATCCTACCTTTAGTCTGGCTGCGCCCAGTTTATATAGTGTCCACAGTATGTTATTGTGTATCTATGTGTTTCAGTGTCATCCTACCTTTAGATCCACAAGCTAAAGGTTTATCAAAACGTCTGGCTGTGCCCAGTTTATATAGTGTCCACAGTATGTTATTGTGTATCTATGTGTTTCAGTGTCATCCTACCTTTAGGTCCACAAGCTAAAGGTTTATCACACACTTCACTGCAGGTATGTAGAGGTTCTAAACAACTCTCTCGGGGTGGAAGGTCAAGGTCAGCTAGAGGTGTTTTTCCACACGGACAGTGCGTCACGTGACCAGGCATGCCTGGACAGGGTCCGCAGTCCCCTTCATGACACAGCATCTCACACCGGTGATTGCCGCACTCCAGCACTCTGAAATTATAAATAAATAAATAAATAAATAAAATGTTTTTTAACGACACACTCAAATCTTTTTATCCACAGTTATATGTTGTCCGACATATGGTTAAGGATCACACATAGAATAAGAGTGGAAACATGATGCTGCCACGCAAAGGGCTATTCTTTTCAAACAGCAGCAAGAAATCTTTTACATACATCATTCCACAGACAGGATACTACATACCATGACCGTTGATACAGCAGGGGCCTTATTCACAAAGGTCTCTTAGGCTCTGATAGACAACAAAGCATTCTCTTTATAAGTTTTTTAGCATTGCACTGCGAGATCACAAAGGTGCGAGAGTTTAGTAGTGAATTAGGCCCCAGTTCTGTAGCATTGGCTGGAACATAAAATAGCCCAATTCTAAAGACATAACCAGATATAAGCAACTTGTGCCACTTGTTTTTCATTCACACTTTAGATTCAGCACATCACTTACAAGGTCATAATAGGTACAACAAAATAAAACAGCTCACCTGAAGAAAAGTATTTTGCATAACTCATGAATGATTTACACTTGTTTTCAATTCTCAGACATATTACCATGCATGAGTTTTCTTTTAACATTTCATCATAAGCACTGAACATTGTGTAAGAAGCAGGTTGCATAGTGAAATGATTCTCACATCACACAATATTTTCTTCACTGGCGTAGACAGGGAGTGAGTCATACCAAACTCACAACTCCCAATCAACTAAATCTTTTCCCCAGCACCTGATATATTTTGAGACAGTTTGGTTGGATCACTCAATGGGGATGCCTCCCCCAACAGTATAAAATCCAAGGTAACATTTGGTTTCTAACAAATATCTCACTTTACTTTAAATGTATATAAAATCATGTAATGGCAGATTTAACAGCACACCCAGGCTACAAGACACTGTACGAGGATCACTGACTTGTTGCACTTTCCACCACAGCAAAACGAGACGACTTCCGACTCGGCACTGCCGCATGTTATCTCTCGTTCAACATGTCCACAAAAACACGCTGAAATGCAGTAAAAATAATGTTGAATGATCATTTATGTTCATCTGATTATATAGGGTAGCTCTGGGTTAGCAGACATTGTTGCAAAATTATCTATTACACTTTAAAAATTGTAAGAAACCAAATTATACTGTAACAAAATATAAATTTTTACCTGAAATTATTACACCAAATTAAATAAAATTTGTCAATTGTTTTTAAAATTTGCAATTGGTGAATTTAGTTAGTGCCAGAGTTTGCCATGAAATAGCAAGCATAGCTCTGACAGAGAAAACCAAACAATGTGCATATTTGTATTAAACAGCTATGTGTATGTGTCACATAGGTTGACATAGCTAATCGATTTGAATACAAACAAATACAAAACTATACTCTGTCCCATCCTCAAATAGAAATGCTTTTTTGTTATTTCCAAAACACTTTTACTTTTCTTCTTATGTCAAACTAAACCAAAATTATTTACCAAAAGCATTTTTGTAGGATGGGACGGACTATAAATCAATTCAATGAAAAAATATTTCAACGGTAAATGAACAAACCTGGTTTCTATTGTTTGAAAAACATGAGAAGTTAAACAGTTGTGCCTGGTTAATGACTGGTTTATTGCAGTAACAAGATCATTGCTTTAGCACTAAATGACTCTTTTAACTGATTTTAACTTGGTTTCTTGACCTTATAAAATGGGTGTTTCGGGGTCCAGAAAACATTTACTCTTTTCATCTATATATTAATTTTTAAAAATAATGAAAAATAATAATAATTAAACACTTTTTTTTTATTCCTTATTTTTGGGGTCGGAAATTGACTTGATCACTGGAATGGGCGGGACGCTGCCTAGTGGTAAAACACTCGGTTGATACACGGTCAGTTTGAGATCGATCCCCATCGGTGGGCCCATTGGGCTATTTCTTGCTCCAGCTAGTGCACCAGTACTGGTATATCAAAGGCCATGGTATGTGCTATCCTATCTGTGGGATGGTGCATATATATCTCTTGCTACTAATGGAAAAATGTAGTGGGTTTCCTCCAAAATTACCAGTGGTTGACATCCAATAGCAGATGATTAGTAAATCAATGTGCTCTAGTGGTATCATTAAACAAAACAAACTTTGATCATTGGAAAAGTTAGGTTCTGGTTTTGTGATCATGAAGATTCCAGTGGTACAACAAGCTAACTGAGTTATTTCTTGTAAGATCTACATAGTACAAGTGTGAATATTTCTGAAATCTAACGAGTACCTTGTTTAATCTTGACGGAACACCTGCGACAACTCCCAGAGTGACACACGACATCACATGTATGTAGTTTACAATTGATCAACTCCTTACAAACCGTCTCACACTTAAAACTTGAGTCCTGGCCACAGCGTTTAGTTTGTCTGAAAACAGTAGCAATATTTAACACGCACATCATGTCTGAAAACAGTAGCAATATTTAACACGCACATCAGGTCTGAAAACAGTAGCAATATTTAACAAGCAAATCATGTCTGAAAACAGTAGCAGTATTTAACACGCACATCATGTCTGAGTACAGGCATTTATCCATGTGTTCTGTGGTATCCAACATGGTACCCCATCCAAAAAGCAAGTGGCACTGAAACTTCCCAATTTGATGTGTAAATAGTTTTATAATTATGTCTATTAAAATAAATAAATTTAACAATGGTGCATGGCATCATCCCAGTTTTGATTAAACTGAGTAATTTTTGCCAATCCCATCAGATATATATATATGATATATGACAGTATTGCTAAATAAATGTGTCTGTATTGACGAATAAATAAATGTCTATACTGTCAGTTAAACGTACGTATTGTCAAACAAATATGTAGTTACACATGTGTAAGACAAACAGGCTTTGTAAATTGTTTCTCATGTGTCAATTATCAACTAAATGTATATTTTGTTAAATAAATAATAAATATGCCTGCTCTGTAAAATACATTACATCGTGTATTAGCACGCAAAAGTTGAAATGTCAAAATGGTGTCAAGTCGAGGGTCTGGAACTAACACTTTCTAGTGACAACTTTAATATTGTTTTTATTGAAGGTCATGGATATTCCACTCTGTTAAACAATCATATTACCTCGTTCTTCCACAATCACAGGTTCTAGTCTTCAAGGCACTACAAGGAGGGCAGGGCCCAGGGTGGCAAAGTCTGAAACAAAACAAGATAATTGAATCACACTGAACAAAAAAAGAAATGTAAATATTTTAACTGCATGTATATTTTTTCACAATACAATGAACATGGTAAATAGACCATCATAATGAGCCTAAAATATTCAGAAAACATTGATCATTTTAATAGGCACAAAACCTAAACGGATTCAAAGTGAATAACTTTAGATAAAATTAATGAAAACTAAATTAACATTTGTGTTACTTACACCTGATAATAGTAATAAATTACATTTTCCTCTTGTATGTGCAAGTCATTTAGATAAATGTTAACTTGTCAATGTATCTTTGGTACAGATATTTCATATCCTTTGGAGTTATGCACCGGCCTGGGTGGCGTCGCGGTGAAGCCATCGGTCGTAAGGCTGATAGGTACAAGGTTCGCAGCCCGGTACCAGCTGCCACCCAGAGCGAGTTTTAACAACTCAGTGGGTAGCTGTAAGGCCACTACACCCTTTTCTCTGTCACTAACCACTAATAATTAACAAAAACCCCACTGTCCCAGACAAACAGCCCAGATAGCTAAGGTGTGTGCCCAGGACATCATGCTTGAACTTTAATTGGATATTAGCACGAAAATAAGTTGAAATGAAATGGAGTTATGCTTTCGAAAGGAAAGTTTTTTGCTGTATTTTTATAAAAATCAGTTATGACAAAATATGTTTCAAAGGAAGTATGTTCTATTGAACCTTAATACTAAATGTATAACACTACTGTTAGCAAAAACAGATTAAATAAATAACATTATAAAGAAGGTCAGACTTTCAGAGGGTACAGCAGATGCAATAAGTACATTAACACATCTCGTGAATTTTTTTTTTTTAAACACCATATCTTTTTTCTAATAAAAAATTATATTTGCCATTTAACATTCACTGTAATTCCAAGAAGAATAAAAATCCCCTTCTTCTGAAATACAGCAAATGTCATTTAACAAAGAGAATTAAAATTAAAAAATAAAAACAGGTGAGTACTCACAAAGTGCAAGGATGAGTACAGTCACCCTTTCGTCTCTTGTTACACACTTCTCCACAGCTGTGTGGTGTGTCATATCGGCTGTACGCTGGATCGCGGACCTTCCCTGGACATATCAAAATGATATAATACCCATCAAATATATAGTATAATACCCATCAACATTACACACACCAAACTAAGCTGTGCATATACAATATCAAATAAACATAACAATTATCAACTCATAATTTACATTAAACTTATCCAGGCCATAAAACACAAGAGTTATTTCCCTTTGAAACTTTTTCAGCCACTCAAATATTGATTAAAAAGCAATTTCCTGAAAAGAACAAACATGTATATAATAAACAACTATGGCTCATAGGTGTAGTACACTTTTTTATTAAACACATTACAAGACTTTCCAACTTTTAGGCATTTTTGAAATTTTCATAAAAATGTTTTATGATTTTCAAAGATTTGTCTGACATATCTACCTAATCTAATAATATTAAAATGTTTTGCCACATATTAGCTATCTCTTCAAATGCTCCTTTAAACGGCATTTTCCATAACTATCCATTATGGTACCGAACTCAAATTTATATGACTTTCCAGGCCTGGAAAATGATGTTGCAAATTCCTTGACTTTCTAAGATTTTCTTGATTCATAAGAATTCTGGCATTAAACATCTATAATTCTCCTAAATAACCTAACATAATTGTCTGAGGCAACCACAAGTCTAAAGAAACAAATATGATTTACTTATTATTGGATCGTTAGTGCTACAAGTTTCACAGTCTACAGATCTGTGCATGAATGTAAGAATGTAAATACACTCAGCACAAAAACACTGGTACTGGTTCAGAAAACATTCTGAAATATTCTGATGTAAACACACTTACCACAGAAACACCGGTATTGGTTCGGAAAACATTCTGAAATATTCTGACATAAACACACTCACCACAAAAACACTGGTACTGGTTCGGAACACGTTCTGAAATATTCTGACGTAAACACTCACCACAGAAACACCGGTATTGGTTCGGAACACGTTCTGAAATATTCTGATGCAAACACACTCACCATAAAAACACTGGTACTGGTTCAGAACACATTTTGAAATATTCTGGCATAAACACACTCACCACAAAAACACCGGTATTGGTTTGGAACACGTTCTGAAATATTCTGACAGGCGGGACATCTCCAACCAGTTCCATCTCCTGAATTTGAAACAAAACATCACAGTACTTACTCAATTTGAAACAAAACATCAGAGTACTGAATTTGAAACAAAACATCACTTACTCAGTTTGAAACAAAACATCACAGTACTTACTCAATTTGAAGCAAAACATCACGGTACTGAATTTGAAACAAAACCATCACAGTACCGGTACTACTGAATTTGAAACAAAACATCACGGTGCTGAATTTGAAACAAAACATCACAGTACTTACTGAATTTGAAGCAAAACATCACAGTACTGAATTTAAAACAAAACCATCACAGTACCGGTACTACTGAATTTGAAACAAAACATCACAGTGCTGAATTTGAAACAAAACCATCACAGTACTACTGAATTTGAAACAAAACCATCACAATACCGGTACTACTGAATTTGAAACAAAACATCAGAGTACTGAATTTGAAACAAAACATCACAGTACTTACTGAATTTGAAGCAAAACCATCACAGTACCGGTACTACTGAATTTGAAACAAAACATCACAGTACTGAATTTGAAACAAAACATCACAGTACTTACTGAATTTGAAGCAAAACATCACGGTACTGAATTTAAAACAAAACCATCACAGTACCGGTACTACTGAATTTGAAACAAAACATCACGGTGCTGAATTTGAAACAAAACATCACAGTACTTACTGAATTTGAAGCAAAACATCACAGTACTGAATTTAAAACAAAACCATCACAGTACCGGTACTACTGAATTTGAAACAAAACATCACAGTGCTGAATTTGAAACAAAACCATCACAGTACTACTGAATTTGAAACAAAACCATCACAGTACCGGTACTACTGAATTTGAAACAAAACATCAGAGTACTGAATTTGAAACAAAACATCACAGTACTTACTGAATTTGAAGCAAAACCATCACAGTACCGGTACTACTGAATTTGAAACAAAACATCACAGTACTGAATTTGAAACAAAACATCACAGTACTTACTGAATTTGAAGCAAAACATCACGGTACTGAATTTAAAACAAAACCATCACAGTACCGGTACTACTGAATTTGAAACAAAACATCACGGTGCTGAATTTGAAACAAAACATCACAGTACTTACTGAATTTGAAGCAAAACATCACAGTACTGAATTTAAAACAAAACCATCACAGTACCGGTACTACTGAATTTGAAACAAAACATCACAGTGCTGAATTTGAAACAAAACCATCACAGTACTACTGAATTTGAAACAAAACCATCACAGTACCGGTACTACTGAATTTGAAACAAAACATCAGAGTACTGAATTTGAAACAAAACATCACAGTACTTACTGAATTTGAAGCAAAACCATCACAGTACCGGTACTACTGAATTTGAAACAAAACATCAGAGTACTGAATTTGAAACAAAACATCACAGTACTTACTGAATTTGAAGCAAAACATCACGGTACTGAATTTAAAACAAAACCATCACAGTACCGGTACTACTGAATTTGAAACAAAACATCACGGTGCTGAATTTGAAACAAAACCATCACAGTACTACTGAATTTGAAACAAAACCATCACAGTACCAGTACTACTGAATTTGAAACAAAACATCGCAGTGCTGAATTTGAAACAAAACCTTCACAGTACTACTGAATTTGAAACAAAACCATCACAGTACCGGTACTACTGAATTTGAAACAAAACCATCACAGTACCGGTACTACTGAATTTGAAACAAAACCATCACAGTACCGGTACTACTGAATTTGAAACAAATCCATCACAGTACCGGTACTACTGAATTTGAAACAAACATCACAGTGCTGAATTTGAAACAAAACCATCACAGTACTACTGAATTTGAAACAAAACCATCACAGTACTACTGAATTTGAAACAAAACCTTCACAGTACTAATGAATTTGAAACAAAACTATCACGGTGCTGAATTTAAAACAAAACCATCACAGTACTACTGAATTTGAAACAAAACTATCACAGTACTACTGAATTTGAAACAAAACCATCACAGTACCGGTACTACTGAATTTGAAACAAAACAACACAGTCCTGAATTTGAAACAAAACCATCACAGTACTACTGAATTTGAAACAAAACCATCGCAGTACCGGTACTACTGAATTTGAAACAAAACATCACGGTACTACTGAATTTGAAACAAAACATCACGGTACTACTGAATTTGAAACAAAACCATCACAGTACTACTGAATTTGAAACAAAACCATCACAGTACCGGTACTACTGAATTTCAAACAAAACATCACGGTGCTGAATTTGAAACAAAACCATCACAGTACTACTGAATTTGAAACAAAACCACATTAAACTGCATAGCACATATTTATGTCAGCAGTTACCATGGTAAAGTATCGATGTTGTAAATACATAGGACTTACTATGGTTGCAGTGATAAATGTTGATATATATGGTAAATGTATTACAAGGAGATCAATATGGAAAGTGTACCTTCTACGCTTGAGGGGAATCGGGCCCACTTCTTAATACAGGCCAGATGAAAGACATGGAAACAGTTTGAGCAACTCCAGATAGCCGCATTGCAACGGATGTTGTCACAACACACCATACACTCACTACTTCCTCGTGTGAGCTGTTCAATCAATGTCGCTGTAACAGACAAGTTAGATATATACACAAAACACAATATACTGAACATTCAAGCTCTTTAATTTACTCACGACTGTAATGCATTTTAATATCAGTAGACGTCTGGTTACAAACTTTATATACATGAACAAACATGTATACAGGGAACATTTTGTTTTCAAAATCTTGATTAGCAAAATTTCTAGTCAATTGGAAATTGATTAGCAATTACTGTTTAATGTTTTAAAATTGTGTAGCAATCTTGGAACGCGATACTGAACAAAATGTTCTGTTGGATATATATCAAATTACAATTCATGACAAAATTACATGTGCTCATGGAACAGTAATAACTATGAAATGCAGCATGTTCATTAGTAGGAGGCTGGTGGCAATTTTTGCCAGTGGCTGGCGGCAATCTTTGGCAGTGGCAGCAACTACCACCGTCTATTTCTCATGCTTACAAATATAAACCTCTCCACATTCAGTACATTTTATATTTAAACACTCACTAAACATTCTAACAGTTTCCTATTTTCAAAGCTCCAGAAATTTTTAACATTTTCAAGATAAACATAATTCTAAATTAATACTAGAAGTAATCTAACCTCTCTGATTCTCTTCCTCTTCAGCTTTTCCCTTGGAACTACTATTCATTTTCATAAAGCGGACATCTTGGTTTGTATATGTTCTACTGTCTCGGTTATTTTTAACATACGTTTTTCGAGAGGAACCTCCGTAAGCATCCCTCGACTTTGTCCTCACATCATCTTCACCAGCATGTTTCTCCATCACGTCTGTTACCGACACTTCAACCTTCTCGGGATGAGAGTTCATAATTCTTGCATCTTGATACGACCTCTGTCTGTTCCCTCGTGACCTCAAGTTTCTATTTCTGTATAGACTGTCAGGTGTAGCTCGCAACTCATCGGATTTAACAATGGGACTTTTATCACCAGAATATCCCCTGCTTCGACCTCGAAAATGATTCTTCCGGTTACCTCGATAGCGACCGTCTGAGTGTTTATAATTGGGGTCAAAGTTTCTAGGAGAGGCACTAGCATTATTATTAGCATTACTTTTGTCCTGGTTACTATATGACTGAGCTAGTTGTGAAGTGATGGCTGTATGATCAGGAGTGGTTACAGTTGTAGAATTCTCACTAGATTCACTAGTTTTCACCCTGTGGCGGTTTTGACGATATGAGTGAGCGTAACTTTGCTGATTACAACCAGGGACACTATCAGCAGGAAATACATATGGTTGCTGATAAACACTGTAACCGTATGGGTCCTGCTGATACATATAATAGTTATTACCACATGGCTGATAGTATTGAGAGTTGTATCCCTGGAACATTGGATAGTTGGCATAACCAACCGCATATGAGTCCTCCTCATATGAAAGCTGGTCGTTTGGAGAGGAATATTGCTGCCGGTGGCTCATCTTGCTGATTCCGAGTTACTTAGCCGTCTTAAATTGCACTGCAAGATTAAATATTGGATTAAAAACAAACTCATAACTGAATCCAATTTATAGTTTGTTAAACTATCATATTATTTAACATACATAAAATTCTCTCTCTCTCTCCCTCTCTCGCTCTTTTCAGTGATATATACAAAAACAACAAAAAACATTTCAACACTAATTTAAGTTTAAAAGTTGTGAAACACTGAAACAGTGAAAGTGAAACGTGAATTATCAATCAATGATTTGAAACAAAAAATACCGGTAATGATATTAAAAATGTTTTAATGTTTCCAATTACTAAATGAAATGCTTACAATAATTATGGTTATCTGAAGTAACTAGTATTGACAATGTAAATATTTTACTTGAAAAATAACCAACAGGATGTTTTGTTACTGTGCTGTTGCGTTTCCATTTATTACAATAAATTGCAAAATACGATCATTTGTTATTAGAGTTATTTCCCCTTTAGTCTGTGACTAAAATACGGACATTTCGTAACTTAAAATTATTTTTTATTATGTCTTCGTTTTGTAAACTCTATGTGTTTAGGATAAAATTTGTATTAAAACCCCCCAATAAAAACAACCTAATAATATTTTTTAAAATTATAATTTAAAAAGTCTACAAAAGGAATTTTAAATCCCATTGGTAGATGATTTTCTTCTTGGGAGCAGGTCAATTCGCCCCAAAACCAACTCGCCCCATACTGTTTAGTCAACTCATATCATTACCATTTTATTAATTAATATACCAATATTTTAAGCAATAATGTGCATTAAATGTTGTTGAATATGCACACCAGTCGGAGTCCAAAAGCATTGCCTGAATAGGCTTGACAGTTCACTGTACATAATAGATTAGGTCCTATTATTTATCCGATATTAGGATCTCCCGAATATAAAACCATCTATTAAGTGGTCATAATAGCGGATTTCACTGTAATATTAATAAATAAAATGACAACAAAGTTGTAGACGTCCATTTTTAATTTTCTCACAATTATTTACGGACAGTAAAGTTTGGGGCGAGTTGTCCAAACACTGCGGCGAGTTGACCACACACTGAGGCGAGTTGGTTTGTTAGCGAGTTGGCCAGCATTCACTATCTGGCCTCAGACCACAATTAATTTCGCTATATGTTTCTATATAGCCTTAGTGGCTATAACATTTTTTATTAATATCAGCAGGCCCGTGAAGTTTTGTATGTACCTTTGCCTGCCTGGGGGACACATACCCTGAAAAGGACAACCCCTGTTGTCCAGCTCTTTCTCCCAGCATATTGGTTTAAACAGACACACCCTCTAAACCAGGCCGGAGTACACCCATTTTACACAAAAAGCACTACTTTTGCATGGGCCGGAATTACCATAAACAAGTCTTCAATGTCAACAAGTTACACATGTTTACAAACTACATGCTATCCCCTGTCACTTCAGTCAAATAGTTGCCATTTTATAGCTGTTTGCCATGAAATAATCACAGTCAAACAGCAGACTACTTGCGCGGTCAAATGTCCGGATGATAACTGTAATCTGAGGCCATCTTTACTGTGGGTGAATATCTATAATCCGTCCCACAGGGAACGCTTTTTTTTCATGCTATAAAATGTAGGCCCTACTACTAGTTATTTATTTATGAATTGATTGTTTTCTAAATTGCACACAGAAATAGTATATTTTTGTTATTTCCAAAACACTTTTACTTTTCTTTTTACGTGAAACCAAACTGAAAGTATTGACAAGCATATTTTTGTTGGAGGGTGGGACGGACTATAAACAAAACCGTATCTCCATAACGAGAGCGCCATAACTGTCTATATGTCCGTTTTGACATTCACCAGGGCATTATATCCCAAACCCGAGACTGATTTAGCATTTCCATTTTAATACACAGCTTTTAAAATGGTGTATATAAAACAAAATGCAATTTAACATCTAATGTATGCACAGCAATTATGAACTCTTAATTATCTTCAATACAGTCCATTCATAAAACTCGTCATTATTATATTGTTTATTCAAAAATCTTGTTTTTAATATTACTGTCGATCAATTCCGAACTCTTGTCTATTACTGTCCATTCATAACTCTTATATTTAAAGTTGTCCGTTGGGAACTTTTGACTTTAATATTGTCCATTCAGAACTATTATGCTTAATACTGTCCTTTCACAGCTATCAAAATTGTCTTTAACACTGTCCATTCATAACTCTTATCTTTAAAACTGTCCATTCAGATCTCTTGTTTTTAATACTGTCCATTCATAACTCTTATTTTTAAAACTGTCCATTCAGAATTCTTGTCTTTAATACTGTTTGTCCTTAACTCTTGTTTTTAATACTATCCATTCAGAACTTTTGTGTTTAATACTGTTCGTTCAAAACGCTTTGCTTTTATACTGTTAATTCAGAACGTTTTGCTTTTATACTGTTCATTCAAAACTCCTGTCTTTATTACTGTGTATTAAGAACTCCTGTCTTTTATACAATCCATTCATAACTCTTATCTTTAAAACTATCCATGTAGAATTCCTGTCTTTAATACTGTCCATTCAGAACTATTGTCTATTACTGTTCATTTAGAACCTTTGTCTATCACTGTCAATTCAGAACTCTCATCTTTAAACCTGTCCGTTCAGAACTCTTGTCTTTAATATTGTGCATTCATAACTCGTATCTTTAAAACTGTCTATTCAGAACTCTCGTCTGTAATACGGTCCATTCAAAACTCTTGTTTTTAAAACTGTTCATTCAAAACTCTTCGTCTTTAAAACTGTCCATTCAGAACTCTTGTCTTTATTCTGTCTATTCAGCACTTATCTTTAATATTGTTAGTCCAGAACGTTTCACATTGTCCATTCATAACTCTTCCCTTTAATATTTAATACTTTCTATTCACAACACTTGTCTTTAATACTGTTCATTCAGAATTTTTACTTTTAATACTGCATATCTATTCATATTTTTTCTCTTGTATTAAACACTGTCCATTCAGAATTCTTGTCTATAATACTGTCTATTCAGAACTTTTATCTTTAGTACTGTCCATTCCGAACTCTTGGTTATTATTAATTCAGAACTGTTACATTTAATACTGTTTATTCGTACCTACTCATTTTAAAACTGTCCATTATGTTTAACATTGTCCATTCAGATCCCTTGTATATTCCAAACTTTTGTCTTTAGTACTGCCTGTTCAGAACTCTTGTTTTTAATACTGTCCATTCAGAACTTTTCTCTTTAATACTGTCCATTCAGAACTCTTGTCTTTAATACTGTATATTCAGAACATTTGTCTTTAACACTAATACCATCCATTCGCAACTAGTGAGGTCGATTAATGTCAAATTGGGGCTGTTTGGGGACAGACTGGACAAACGTGTCATTTATTCACCAGAGACACACTGGTCTTTAGATTACAAAAATTCGCAAGAAACAGATTTGTAACGAATAGGAGGCCATTATGACGTCATTTTCTAAAAACAAATAAGCTGCCAGTATTAAATATAACCCTATCCATGTAGCATACTGGTGGCTTTTCACTAAACATATTTACTAATTTGTGTTTGTAATGCAAATCTTATACAGTGAACTACATGTCCATAAGGATCATTGAAACAATTTAATATACTAGTTGAAACAAAGTTAGATGGAAAATGTGTAGAGGGCGTAACGTGACTTATCTTGTATTATGTTTTGCACACATATCTAGTCATAATTCTTTGACAGGAAAGAAATGGGTGATGTTTTGATGGACCCAGCATGTAGATATTTCTGTTTCAGTTTATGTTCTATTTGTACTAAGAATTCTTAAAGAAACCACTGTTTATGCCGATTGGCAGCACATTATAATAATAAAAAATACCCTAGTGAATTGTGCAAAAATTGTGTGTGAAATCGATTAACTGGTAATCATTTGTCACTAACTGAAATACAAAACCCCAGTGAATATGGCACTATCTGTTTATACTGTACCTAGTGATACCCTTCCCTTGCCAAATGCTACCCACATGTCAAATACACTATACTGGGGTGGATGTCATTGAATATAGCAGGATACTCAATATATCAGTGTAAAGTCATGTTCGACATCTTACTGTTTCAACATCAAAGTGCGTGTAACAATTCGAGTGATGTTATGTAGACCTGTTTTCAGAGGTATCTTGTTTAGTTAATATTTTAGGAAGCAAATAACGCTTCTTTATTTAACTAATCATGAAAAAAGTAATTTGTGTAATGTGCCATGGTTAACATCTTGACGTAAATATGTGTGACGATGTTATGTCATAATTCACTACACTGCAAATAGCAGTCCAAATTCTGGCCGATTCTACATACCATTCTATTTAATTCATGTGAAAGAAATGGTAGAAGCACCTTGTTAACAGCAAAATATTTTAATGTTGAAACTTGCTGTGTAGTATTTGAATAAGTGCTCAATCATTAAAGTTCTGGGGATTTTCATACCCAATCAAAACATCTTTTTTCCTGTGTGTGGGTTGTTAGCATGCAATAAAAGTGTGTATACTTTAAATTCATGATATAAGTATACAAAAGGATCTATATATTTTCACTGTGTAGACCTAATCAACTTATTTTTTATCATATATATTCTTTTAAAACTGTCTCTGAATCGTCAATGCAATATCGTGTATCTAAGACCACCAAAACAGGACATTTCTCTGAAAGGAGATCATTATACTTGCGAACTACTTGGTTGGAATGTAAAATATGTTGCTGGAAACCTGGGATGAAATACATTTATGGGGTTGCTTTTACTTTACCACTTTTTAGGGAGGAGGGGGGTGGGGCGGTAATAATAAACTTTCTTATTTGCCATTGCTGTAAAATGGTGAACTTTCTTGAATAACTCGGCCCTTGTATAACTCTTGCTTTATTGGATACATAATATACAGCATTGACTCTTATAGATACAGGCAACCACCTGCAGTAATTATAGTTATCAAATGCAAAGCAAAAAGTCCTTTAAAAGTCCTTTAATAGTTCTTTGGGCATAGTTGAAGATGTTATAAGGTGATATATCAGATTTGTCGAAAAGGTTGAGGATAACTTTTGAGGTTGCATGTTATAGCACTATATCCCAGTACTGAAACATTATTGAAGGATTCCATCTTCTAGCCATATGAATCCTTACTTTCAAAAGGCACATGGACATTATTTAGCAACATATGTGGCACGTTGTAGCACTATATCCCAGTACTGAAGCATTATTGAAGGATTCCATCTTCTAGGCATATGAATCCTTACTTTCAAAAGACACATGGACATCATTTAGCAACATATGTGGCACGTGGTAGCACTATATCCCAGTACTGAAGCATTATTGAAGGATTCCATCTTCTAGGCATATGAATCCTTACTTTTAAAAGACACATGGACATCATTTAGCAACATATGTGGCACGTTGTAGCACTATATCCCAGTACTGAAGCATTATTGAAGGATTCCATCTTCTAGCCATATGAATCCTTACTTTCAAAAGACACATGGACATCATTTAGCAACATATGTGGCACGTTGTAGCACTATATCCCAGTACTGAAGCATTATTGAAGGATTCCATCTTCTAGCCATATGAATCCTTACTTTCAAAAGACACATGGACACCATTTAGCAACATATGTGGCACGTTGTAGCACTATATCCCAGTACTGAAGCATTATTGAAGGATTCCATCTTCTAGCCATATGAATCCTTACTTTCAAAAGACACATGGACATCATTTAGCAACATATGTGGCACGTTGTAGCACTATATCCCAGTACTGAAGCATTATTGAAGGATTCCATCTTCTAGCCATATGAATCCTTACTTTCAAAAGACACATGGACATCATTTAGCAACATATGTGGCACAAAATGGTCACTTGGTGGGTATGTTTTGTTTATGTTGCGTGTAACATGGGCCAGACATGACCATCATATATGACTAAAATCAGTCAGTGGTTCCAGCTGTTTCTGAGAGAGCTTCAGTCTATTCTGAACCTCTTCAACTATTACCGTAGGAATTCTATTGCCTCTTTTCCAGACGAAAACCAACACCATAATGGTAAATTTGTCTTCACCGTGGGACAATGGCCTGTTCCACAGTACACTCTGGAATATGGCAAAGAGTGGGTAATTGCATGCCAAACCAAGAAGCGGCTATAATTCAAATAATACGTAACATTTGTCACAAAGTCTTATATCATGTTTCATCCTTGCCAAAGTTGTTATTGTCTTAAGAACCAATGCTAGAAGACCGGAAATAGTTTTATTTTTAAAAAAAAACACATAATGTCTGAAATGTATTAAATAATTAAAACCTGCTAGGGAATCCTCAAAATATATAATTCATATCTTTTCTATAGATTTCAATAATAGTTTTATTTGTATGACAGCAACAATAGTAATGTAAATATATTATCTACACTTCCAATAGTTATATGCTGTAGATTACACTTAAATATATAATTAAACAATACCTAGAATGTAAATCTAAATTACGAACATATCGAATGGATAATACTGTTTTCGAAAACTGGTTACATTCGAAAACTAGTGACATTTAGATCAGTATGACATGACCACTAGTCACAAAGACCGTTCATATCAAATGTACTATATTATTTTACTTGGTGAAGAGGACAGAACATATATCCAGTGTTAAAATATCTTTATAGGAGTAATAAAATGCTAAACATTTGGTGAAGCAATGTCTATTGAATTATGACGTCACAACAGTGGGAGTCTTTGATAAAAAAAACAAAATTGGCACTTTTGTCCAGCCCGTCCCCCAAATATCGTTAACAGACCTCACTACACTTTTAATACTGTCTATTTAAAACTCTTACCTTTAACACTGTCCTTTCAGAACTCTTATATTTAATAATGTACATTTAAAACTCTCACCTTTCCTACTATCCATTCATATATCTTTACCCATTTTTGACATAGAGTTATGGCCAGATCATTTCATTCCAGCTTCTTTTTGTGCTTATATCCAATTAAGGTTCAAGCACACAGTCCTGGGCACACAACTCGGCTATCTGGGCTGTCTGTCCAGGACAGAGGATTAATTGTTAGTGGTTAGTGAGAAAGAAGAGGGTGTAGTGGTCTTACACGCCTCTAGGTGGGAGCCGGTACCGGGCTGCAAATCCAGTACCTACCAGCCTTATGTCCGATGGCTTAACCACGACACCATCGAGGCCAGTGGCCAGATCAAGTTTGACTCTCATTACATGGGAATTCATTCAATGGCCACAACTAACTCGTCAAAAATGGTATTTATCCATGTTTCAGAGTTATTGCCCTTGAACTTAGGACATGCATTACTTTAGCAGAGGGGTGAGGCGTAGCCCAATGGTACAGCACTCGCTTAATGCGCGGTCGGTTTGAGATCGATCCCATCAGTGGGCCTATTGCGCTATTTCTCGCTCCAGCCAGTGAACCACGACTGGTACATCAAAGGCCGTGGTATGTGCTATCCTGTCTATGGGATGGTGCATATAAAATATCCCTTGCTGCTAATCGAAAAGAGTAGCCCATGAAGTGGCGACAGCGGGTTTCCTCTCTCAATATGTGTGTGGTCCTTAACCATATGTCTGACGCCATATAACCGTAAAAAAAATATGTTGAGTGCGTCGTTAAATAAAACATTTCTTTCTTTTACTTTAGCAGTACTCTCACAATGCTTGTTCCATTTGTCATATTTCGTCTTCAGATATCGTTGTGGCTTTCTACAGCACTACTTCGTTCGTTTAATGTATTTGACGTCAAACATAGGATTGTTGTGGTATTAGAGCGGAAATCTTTGACAACTTTTTGGTTGTCGGCAATTGCCAAAAAAATACATAGCTTGGTCTCTGACTGTAATGAGAACGTATTTATGTCCAAATGTCCGTCTAGCTCTCTTACAGTCAGAGTACTCGGGCTAGACAATATGGTGAGATACAGTACCATGGTAGGTAGGTTGTCATGTGAGGTCATATATCAGATAACCATGACAATATGCTAAGATACAGTACCATGATAGGTAGGGTTATCATGTAAGGTTATATATCAGATAACCATGACATTATGGTGAGATACAGTACCATGATAGGTAGGGTTGTCATGTAAGGTTAGATATCAGATAACCATGACATTATGGTGAGACACAGTACCATGACAGGTAGGGTATCATGTAAGGTCATATATCAGATAACCATGACAATATGTTGAGATACAGTACCATGGTAGGTAGGGTTGTCATGTAAGGTCATATATCAGATAACCATGACAATATGGTGAGATACAGTACCATGGTAGGTAGGGTTGTCATGTAAGGTCATATATCAGATAACCATGACAATATGGTGAGATACAGTATAATGGTAGGTAGGGTTGTCAGGTAAGGTTAGATATCAGATAACCATGCCAATATGGTGAGATACAGTACCATGGTAGGTAGGGTTGTCATGTAAGGTCAGATACTAGATAATCATGACATTATGGTGAGATACAGTACCATGGTAGGTAGGGTTGTCGTGTAAAGTTAGATATCACATAATCATGACAATATTGTTAGAGGTTAGCTACTAGTATCAGATAATCATGTCATTATTATGTGATACAGTACCATGGTAGGTGCTGTCCTATTAGGTAAGATATCAAATAACCGTTGTCCTGTTAGATATCACATAATCATGACAATATGGTTAGAGGTTAGCTACAAGTATCAAATAACCGTGACAATATGATGTGATACAGTACCATGGTAGGTGCTGTCCTGTTAGGTTAGATATCAAATAACCTTGAAAATATGATGAGATACAGTACCATGGTAGGTGTTGTCCTGTTAGATATCACATAATCATGACATTATAGTGGTTGTCGTGTAAGGTTAGATATCAGATAACCATGACAATATGATGAGATACAGTGCCATGGTAGGTAGGGTTGTCATGTAAGGTCATATATCAGATAACCATGACAATATGTTGAGATACAGTACCATGGTAGGTAGGGTTGTCATGTAAGGTCATATATCAGATAATCATGACAATATGTTGAGATACAGTATCATGGTAGGTGTTGTCCTGTCAGATATCAGATAACCATGACATTATAGTGAGATACAGTACCATGGTATGTAGGGTTGTCGTGTAAGGTTAGATATCACATAATCATGACAATATAGTGATATAGTACCATGGTAGGTAGGGTTGTCATGTAAGATCAGATATCAGATAACCATGACAATATGGTGAGATACAGTGTTGACTGAGTACTATGGTAGGTGTTGTCCTGTCAGATATCAGATAACCATGACATTATAGTGAGATACAGTACCATGGTAGGTAGGGTTGTCATGTAAGATCAGATATCAGATAACCATGACAATATGGTGAGATACAGTGCCATGGTAGGTAGGGTTGCCATGTAATGTTAGATATCAGATAACCATGACAATATGATGAGATACAGTGCCATGGTAGGTAGGGTTGTCGTGTAAGGTTAGATATCACATAATCATGACATTATAGTGAGATACAGTACCATGGTAGGTAGGGTTGTCGTGTAAGGTTAGATATCACATAATCATGACATTATAGTGAGATACAGTACCATGGTAGGTAGGGTTGTCGTGTAAGGTTAGATATCACATAATCATGACATTATAGTGAGATACAGTACCATGGTAGGTAGGGTTGTCATGTAAGGTTAGATATCACATAATCATGACATTATAGTGAGATACAGTACCATGGTAGGTAGGGTTGTCATGTAAGATCAGATATCAGATAACCATGACAATATGGTGAGATACAGTGTTGACTGAGTACTATGGTAGGTGTTGTCCTGTCAGATATCAGATAACCATGACATTATAGTGAGATACAGTGCCATGGTAGGTAGGGTTGTCGTGTAAGATCAGATATCAGATAACCATGACAATATGGTGAGATACAGTGTCGACTGAGTACTATGGTAGGTGTTGTCCTGTTTTGTAAGATACCAGATAATTATGCGTTACTGTTCGATGGTAGCAGTTTCAGACATTTTCAAGCAAATACAAATCAACACATTAAAAAAAAGAATTTTATTAGTTTTATTTTAAATTTTTACAACAAATATATAAAGTGTAAATACATGTGCACTGATACAAAATGACAGAAACGTCAGCCTGTTTCAATCTGCCTTTAGCGACCTTCATCACTGTTACGGTAACTAAAATATGTTTCGAGCGTAAATTTTTAAAATTATTATTATTATTTCTTTAAGGATGGACCTAAAGCAAATGGGCACACGAATAAAGGTTTTACATTCGAAAAATGAAACGCGTAAACAAAGTGTTAAAAGGCACTTGTGTGATTTTAGGGGAAATATGTTCTTCTGGTTCATCCCCTTGGATCCGTTCTTGTTTGATTCAAAATGGGTGTTTCTCTTGAATCCTATTAGTAACATAGAAATTAATTTATATTATTGTCGTATTTGTTACAATGAATACTATGGATTCTTCGGTTTTAACCTTCATACAAGTCTATTGAATATTTGTTTACATGCAAATAAACTCAAGGAGATTTTATATATACAAGCAGTAGGCTGACACCATT
Organism: Gigantopelta aegis; assembly: GCF_016097555.1. Lineage (NCBI taxonomy): Eukaryota > Metazoa > Mollusca > Gastropoda > Neomphalida > Peltospiridae > Gigantopelta > Gigantopelta aegis. The sequence continues at coordinate 8,218,011 of NC_054707.1, forward strand.
TAACATAGCGAAAATATATACTGTTGAAAAGAAATACGGGGATACGGGTAGTAACACCAAATATTGACCGTTATCAAAATCCTCATCCACAGTGCTAGGAAGTTAACAGTGTTATTTACAGTCAATTTCACAGTAATTCAATCAAACATAACATCTCTGTATTTTATACAAGCGTAAGTACTCTAGTGGTGAATTAAATGTGGTTCTAAATGGCATATGTTCCCTTACTTCTTTTCAATCAGTATATTTATCTTCAAGTTACAATGTCAGCGCCATGATTTATAATATCGTTTACCAATGTAAAGACAACAACAATTTTAATCAAATGAGTGTATCTATTGGGGTGTGCGTACTGTGGTTAGTCTATCTTGTTCCTCATATGTCGTTGTAACGGTCTGAGCGTAATACAGTACTGTTCTGTGACAGATTGTTTTTTAATCAAACGATAATTAATATTATAACAAAATAATGGTAACAGTTTCATAAAAAATATTTCTGCTATTATTAACAGTCATTATTAAATGTAAAGCAACACATCTAGCCATTTCAAATATTTAAGAGGTACTTAAAATGTACTATAATGTTGATATTTTAGAAGACACGCATTTTGATTGGCGCACAATCCGTTGACGTCATCGTGGTTGTGCGTTAATACGGCCTCCTAGTGACGATATCCGGTGATGACGTTACAAGAACAAGATCGCCATCACACTGCTTATCACAAAGATGAGAAGAGCTGCCGGACCTGATAATACAAACAGAATACGTCAGTGAGCTTAAGTTATAAATTCTATAAAGACAATAACAAATTTATGACATAGGTTATTGACTTGCCGAGTAAAATTCCCTATTGATCCTGATCAGCCCCAAGTTCCGCCAGTGAACGTTTCGCTAACGTTCGCGAACTATTTGATAGGTTCCCAACTTGGCCATTTAGTTTACCGTGAAACACACAAACCAGTCTAGCAGACGTTTTTCTGCTCGGCCTGGTTGAACTCCGCCCAGAGTTCATGCGCTTCACGGTAAACCAAATGGCCACGCCGGGAACCAATCAAATAGTTCGCGAACGTTAGCGAAACGTTTGCTGGCGGAACTTGGGGTAGAATAACTAATACGTTATAAATAACCTGCGTCAAACATTTATTATTTTTATTCTACAATCCACTTTAGAAGATCCATCTTATGTACAGATATACAGTGTACAAATTGAAGTAAAACGTTTTCGTGTTTAGGCATGCTAGGGATAACTCTCAAATATATAGATATAACCATTTATTTGGAGGTGGCAGAAGGGGCAGTCGGATAGTTTACTGATTATCGGCCTAGGTTGCGTAATGGTTTAGCCATCGGCCTTAATGCTTGAAGTACTGGGTTCGCATCCCCGTATTCGCTCCCATCCAAAGATTTAATGGTTCAATAAGAATGTGTAAGACCATCCCACCGATTTCTATCACACTAACCATTAACCCCTTGACATGGACCGACAAGTCGGGATAGCTGAGGTGTGTGCCCAGGACAGCGTGATTGAAGCTTAATGGATTATAATCACGGAAGTAAAGTTAACATGAAGTGAACACTCAGAAACACGCTTCTTAAATATAATCAAACTTCGTTATCTCGATGCTAAAAATAACATCACTCAATCATCGAGATAGCGATGGTTCGAGATAAACATAGTAGTTGCTAATGAAAATTATACCTGGAGGCAATTTATAGACTTTGAGATTTATTGCACTAACGACATAACAGAGTTCGAAATAATGACGTTTGACTGTTAAAATGCCTATGAAAAGAAATTTAAAAAACAACAGCAAAACTCAGAAATGTTTTGTGACAGTGAACTAAACAGAGGTGTAATACCTGTTGCGGTGCCCGTGGAAGGCTTGACATACGTTATTTCGCTGGAATTCAGGACACCAAAGAAGACCTTCTTAGAAGCTGCCACAGTTCCCCTATAGGAAAATTATATAAAACGACTTCAATACATTGTTAAGTACATTATTACATGTATATTCACCGCTTCTACTAGTCATTTTAAAAGTACATCTTACATCAAATGTTGTTTGTTTGTTTTTTGTGATTTTTTGAAATTCTGATTTTCAAACATTGTGCGATGACTTAGGATGCTTCTTATAAAAGGGAAATATTAATAAATGTTCGTTTAACGACATACCGACAAATGTTAAACTTATTATTAATGTATGTGCTTATTTTTATTATCTTACACATTGAAAGCCTACACTTAGTAATTTCAATGGTACATTTTTAACACTTGAAAACAGGTATAAATGACAAATTAAACTAAATTACACTAATTGGGTTGCAAGTAGCCAGGTATAGCACGTTCACCTCTCTCAGAAAACTGTGTTGACAATAATTAATCGAAAGTATCCATTAATTGGATTTGAGCCAAGCAAATAAGATGCATGTTGACAATGGCTATCATGTTGACTGAGGGTAGGTCACAATGGCTATGATGTTGATTGAGGGTAGGTCAAACTAGCAAGTACATTCAGTTTGGTTACTACGGACATTGAGACGACCAGAAACACCATATAGGCCTATATACCGACACACTGGCATTCTAAAACAGAAAATATATCTAATCTGTAATTTTAGTCATATAAACTGCTCCATGACTTGCATATCAAAGGCCGTGGTATGTGCCCTCTTGTCTGTGGCAAAATGCTTATAAAAGATGAGGAAAATGTGGCAGGTTTCCTCAAAGACTTCGTGTCAAAAATGTTTCACATTCAATAGCCAATGTAATAAATCAATGTGTTCTACTGGTGTCATCAAACAAAACAAACTTTTACTTTTTACCAGCCAGTGCATCAAGACTGGTAAATTAAATGCCGTGGTGTGTGCTACCCTGCCTGAAGGAAGAACCCTTGCTACTAGTGGAAACAAAATGTAGCGGATTTCCTTTCTAAGACTATATCTCAAAATTACCAAATGGTTGACATCCACTAGCCGATGTTTAATAAATCAATGTTCTCTAGTGGTGTCGTTAAACAAAAAAAAACACGAAACAACTGCCAGCTTCTCCTACCCCTATCCATGTGATGACTTTTAGAGCAGCTGGGTTGAACCAACGTGCTGACGTTCACGAACTATTTGATATAGTTCAAGACGTGGCCATTTTGTTAACCGTGAAGCGCATAGACCAGTCTAGCGGACGTTTTTCTATTCGGCCTGGATGACTTTTAAAACGTTTACAAACTATTTTGACTGTTTCCCTAAGTGCTCATTCAATTTAATGTGTAGCGTAAAAATCAGTCTAGCAAGCGTTGGGCTAGCGATAAACGGCGACGCCACAAAATACGAGTGCATCGTACGGGAATAGCTGATCATGACAAGATATAATCGATTTAAATAATATTTATTGCCGTAGCGGTCTGTGGATTGGCCAACAGGCGTTAGACTATATTAAGGCCTGTCCTAATAGTTTACAATGTGAATTTATTACAAGCAATACAATAAAACATGACTTTAACTTGTTCCAAATTTACTAACAAAGAAAGGAGATAGAAGGAATAACAGACAAAACAAGAAAACGTTAAGAGGATGAACAGGTTATTACCTTTAAGCATTTGACATTATTTAGAATTACATGTCAGAACAGACAGTTACTGGTTAATTAATCTCAAAACGGTTGCTATTTAAAATGACGTTCTGGACAGATTTGAATACAGCATTATTTTCTAGGAGAGTAATGTTGCTTAGCCTGAGTACTCTGACCGAGCACAGCATTATAACTATCCAAATGTCAGTCTGGCTCTCTTACGGTCAGACTATTAGAGCTAATCGCTTGCAGTGAAATCGGCTAGGCACGTGTGTTTGTGGGTTGGACTATACCAATTCAAATCCCATAGGCGACCATGTTAACGTTTGTGTTTAAAAACACTATATGCAATATATCAACCAAACTATGACCCATAAATATCAGTACTACAACCCCTATCTCAAAGTATTAACTGCAGAAAATGGTACCTTTCATGGCTCATTTTCGGTATAACCAGATGTTTCTACAACACCCCTAGTTTCGCACAAAATTTTAGTACTTTTTTTTTACATGTACCCCATACATGTTCCAAGCACAAGGCTACTTGACACAGTGGTACTAGATGAATTAAAATTGTATACATTTTTAGCCCAGATGAAACTAATTTTTTTTACAACCAACACACTCACATTTATAACCAATCACAGGACTTGTGGTGTTAACTTCTCTGTCAAAAGTCGGTGCACCTCGAACTTCGACCCAGCCGGAAATTAATTGGTATAGTGCTACCTGTGTGTCCTACCTGATGACAATGTTTCCGGCGTCGCTGCTAGGTGGGTTCCATGTGATCTGTACCGTCTTGCCCCTGGCTTCCGCTGCCGAGTGCGTGAACGAATCGCCGGCCGTGTTACAGGTGAGAAGTTTGGTTTTACCTGTCGGGTTGGAGAACGTTCCGACAGACGTGCCAGTGTTTCCCTGGGTTCGTCGCCCCTGCAGCAGGAAACCCGCAATGGGGTATTGCTGCTCATTTGACGTTGTTATGGTCACTTGAAAGAAAAAGAGTTTAAAACATAATATATGGAAATCGTGTGTGTGTGTGTTGTGAGTGCACATTATTAATGTGCGCCCTGCACTCAAACCAGTCATTAAAACAACAATTTCCTTAATGTTCAGGGCGAGTTGCTTTCCTAAATTTAGTAAATTTAATGTGGCTAGCAAATGTTTTATGTTGTCGTTGGAAGATTTATTTTGTTAATAATGATGCAAGTACTTCAATCGGGATTTAGTGAGTACGGTAGGTTATACATTTTTCGTTTGTGTGCCCATTTGTTGCACCATTTCGGTTGAGAAACGGTTAAAACATTGTTCCACAAGTTTTGAATACCAGCTATATATAGGGTATGTAAAAATATTCGGACGTAGAAAGAACCATACTTTCTACGTCCCTTCCGACTATGTGTTGGTGCATGTGCGTGCGTGCATATTTGAATGTTTATGTGTATGTATACATAGGCGTTCGAGCGAATCTTCGCATTCGGGGAAAAACGACGGAGACAGTCTGTTAACATTATTAGTTTTATTTCATGTAAAACCCTATATAACTGTTTGGTAGTAATGCTAATATGAATACATGTATAAACGTTGCTGTTCAGATTCGTTTTTTCTTATTTTCTGATTTATTTAGTTAGTTAGTTTCTTCTTATTTATTTATTTATATTTATTTTCTTCTTACTTATTTATTTATTTTCTTCTTATCTACTTATTTATTTATATTTATTTTCTTCTGATGTATTTATTTATTTTCTACTTATCTACATGTACTTATATATTTATTTACTAGTATTTTCTATTTACTAGTTTATAAATTAATATTGTTTTCGAAACTAATGGCTGCTGTCCTATATAATACTTTTTTAAATCTAAAATGTATCCGTTAATTGGGATGGTGATACAAAAGTGTGTCTTTTTATTCATTGCCAATAAAGATATTGTATTTGGCATCAGGGGTAATGAAAAGGCAGATTCAGCTGCCAAGTCTGTTTTGGATTTGCCTTATGCCAGGGTAGGTGTGCCTTATACTGTTCTAAACATATTATCAACCAATTTATCTTTTCGACTTGGCAAAAGTATTGGAACGGTGCGGTTGCGAACAAGCTTCATGCTATCAAGCCATTCTTGGGAGAGTGGCAGTCCTGTTATGGGCAGTGCAGGGAGGATGGAATAGTCTTGTGTCGTGCTGACATCGATCATACATGCTTCACCATTTACCGTGAAGAAGGATCGTCCACCTCAGTGTGTGCACTGTCAGTGTACTCTGACGGTACGCCACATTTTGGTGGAGTGTAAGCATCTCAAAAAAAAACCTGGAACAAATATATTTGGTCAAAAAATGTGATGGAATCCTTTCGATTCCATCGAGAACTTTTATTACAATTTCAACGAGATACTGACTTTTATTCTAAATTTTAATTTTATTTATCTGTAATATTTGTATTTTGTATGTGGTTCATCCATTACTTTTTGCATTTACCATAGTTTGACACCCAATGGCCGATCTATTTTTCGTGCCGGGGTGTCGTTAAAGATATATTCTATTCATTATTCTATTCTAAAATGCGTTGAGTGCGTCGTTAAATAAAACATTTCCTTCCTTCCTTGTTGAAATCCTCCCAATGACGTAATAGCCCAATCAGTCGCTTTTATATAACCATCCCGATGTCCGTCTGTCTCTCGAACGGCAGAGTACTCGGGATAAGTGACGGAGGGCCTAACTACAAGCGGTCTGTAACTGCAGGGTATTGGTGGGCGTAACTCTGTTCTAAGGAGCGTGTTGATGATTAGTCATAGATTTCTCTCGAAATAAGAAACTCATGATTTGTGGGACTGCTCCAGGCTTAGAGATGCAGTGCAGTCAACTCATTCATTATTTATTACTTCATAATTCATTACTTCATATATAGAAGAACCTGTGATGTCCACACACACCAACTTCGGTGGTGTCGTGGTTAAGCCATCGGACATAAGGCTGGTATGTACAGGGTTCGCATCCCGGTACCAGCTCCCACCCAGAGCGAGTTTTAACGACTCAGTGGGTAGGTGTAAGACAAACACACCCTCTTTTCTCTCACTAACCACTAAACAACTAACCCACTGTCCTGGACAGACAACCCAGATTGTTGAGACGTGTGCCCAAGACAGCGTGCTTGAACCTTAATTGGATATAAACACGAAAATAAGTTTTAAGAGAAATGAGAAAGATGTCCACATTTGAACTAATTTTCGATTATCAACTCTAGCCCATATTTAGAGTAGGCCTATGTACTTCTTAACTGTAAACTACTCCAGTAATATAACAAGCTCATTCACACGGTATAAACCTATTTAAATGCATTTAATGGGCCAACGACACGCTAGCTCTAATATATATTTCAGTGACGTTACGTTAAAATATATTT